>NC_046373.1:7242720-7526432 GCF_011125445.2 Fundulus heteroclitus
TTCTTCACATGCTGTTAAGGCTGCGGTCACCTCTCTTGGTTGTGCAGCGTTTCCTGCCACATTTCCCCCTTCCAACACACTTTTTGTGAATGTGCTTTGAAACTGCTCTCTGTGAACAGCCTGCTCTTTGAGAAATTTATTTTTGTGTCTTACCCTCCTGATGAAGGGTGTCAATGATGGTCTTCTGGACAGCAGTCAGATCAGCAGTCTTCCCCATACTTGTGATTTAGTTTACTGAACCAAGCTGAGTGTTTTTCAAGGCTCAGGAAACCCTTGCAGGTGTTTCGAGTTAATTAGACGATTCAAGTGATTAGTTGAATAGCCTACTAGTATACTTTTTCACGATATTCTAAAATTTTGAGATAGGATATTAGGGTTTCTTAAGCTGTAAGCCATAATCAGCGATATTAAAACAATAAAAGGCTTGCGATATTTCAGTCGATTTGTAATGAATCCAGAATGTATGACATTTCATGTTTTTTAATTGCATTACAGAAAATAAAGAACTTTATCACAATATTCTATTTTTCTGAGACAGTCCTGTAGATGTTCATTAGCAGAGATGTAAGATAGAGTACTGTATTTGCCTTTGCAGTGGCACACATTTGCTGCAAACAAGATGTTGCAGCTATTGTCCCCACTCCGCTATCCATTCGTCCACTATCATCTGCTTATCCAAGATTGGGTTGCAGGGGTAACAGGTCAAGGAGGGGAGCCCAGACAACCCTCTCTCCAGCAACATCGTCCTCACCCTATCTCTAAGGCTGAGTCAAGCCACCATCAATAGGAAGTTCGTTTTGGCCGCTTGTATCAAGGTTTTTGTTCTTTTAATCATGATCTATGTCTTATGCCCATTGAAGAGGGCAAGAGCGGTAAATCAAGAGCTTTGCTTTATGGCTCTGCTCGTTCTTCAAAACAGGACTGAGCAATACTATTAATGCATACAAACCCTCAATCTGGCTGTCCCTCTCCGTTGCATTGTACCATCACTCTTGAAAAAGATACTCATACTCATTCACTTGAGGCATATACTGATCCCAGACCCAGACCAGCCTGTCCACCTCTTTCTGGTTGAGAACTGTGGCATCAAACTTAAGAGGAACTGGCACCTACCCTGGCCACTTCCCACTCAACTGTGAACCACTCCAGTGCATGCTGGGGGTCATGGCCTGTAGAAGCCGACAAAACCACATTGTCTCCAAAAAGCAAAGAAGAGATTCTAAAGTTCCCAAATCAGAATCCCTCCTCTCGGAGATTAGGCTTCCAGATCCTGTCCATTAACACCACGAACAGAATCTGTGACAAGGGGCAGCCCTGCTGGAGTCCGATGCATTCTGTGAACAGGCTTGACTTTGTGCTGAGAATGCGGACAAAGCTCTTGCTTTGAGCCTGTGAGGATTGGATAGCCCTTGGGAGACACAGTCGTACTGTATGCCTTTTCAAGATCCACAAAACACATTTAGACTGGAGAATCATACCCCTATGACCGCCTCTACAATTCTTTCAGGGTAAAGATCTGGTCCAATGTTCCAGAACCTGGACTAAAGCTACAATGCTCCTCTTGAATCTGAGGTTCCAATATCAATCAGAGCCTCCTCTCCAACACCCCAGAATAATATTTCCCAACTAGGATGAGAAGTGTGATCCCTTCTTAATTGGAATACACTCTTGTTAAAAATTGGGACCTTCACCTCAGTCTGTAACTCTACCTGTGTTGTCTTGAACCCCTGTGGGACATCAGAGGTCCAAGGGTGTGTCAGGGTGTGTCAGTTCAAAGGTCTGTCAGCCCCATCATGTCCAGAACCTTCACAATCTCAGGCTGAATCCAACTGCAAAGCGAGGCACTGAGCAGAGCTTTATTTATCTAGGGCAGCACATCTTCCCGTACTGCTGATATATGAGCCTGATAGGCCATAGTGTGACAGGGGTATACAATTGAGCTTTTCAGCTACAAATACTGTCCATCAGTAGGCTCTGTCTTGCAGCAAAGGATAAAGATGTGACAAATCCCACTAGGCCTACTGTTTAACATGGTGCAGGAACTGGGATTGAGCCCGTTGGTTCAGAAAATTCTCTAGATGCTTTAAGAGTACATTGAATCATTGACTACCATCATTAAGTGCCAGAAGGCTTTTTATATGAATTGAGTGAAAACCCAAGAACAAAACTGAAAATGTGGCCTTCACCAGGCCCATGATTTGGAACAAATGGTCAAATAAATGCAGAGATGGTTAATCAGACTCAAACTAAAAGGTTTTTCATAGCCTGCTCAATCTGCAGACCTAGACGCTTAAAAACACTTGAAGGTGAACTGACTTGTGAGCAAGTACAGCACCCTGGATGATCAAGAGAGGCAGTGCGCAGAATAATAGTTAAAGATTTCTCTCTGTCTCTTTCTTTATGTGGTAAAGGAGTAGATCAATGTTTTACTGATTAAAAGAGGCATAGCAAGTACAAACAGCAGATAAGCTAATAAATGTGGCATTAGTGTGTTTGTTAAAAAAAATCGCTTTTTTATTTTTTTATTTTTGATCGCCACTGAATAAATGTTCTAAA
Source organism: Fundulus heteroclitus (assembly GCF_011125445.2). Taxonomy (NCBI): domain Eukaryota; kingdom Metazoa; phylum Chordata; class Actinopteri; order Cyprinodontiformes; family Fundulidae; genus Fundulus; species Fundulus heteroclitus. The sequence continues at coordinate 7,245,277 of NC_046373.1, forward strand.
AAAAAAAAAAATTTTGAGTGATTATAAACCCCAGCCACAATATAATATAAATTTAATTTCAGGATTTTTCCAGTTATTTGCCAGGAATGCTAATAAATATGGTGGATCGTGTATATACCTGTAACACAAGATCTTTGACAACACCACAGGAAGATTGGCCATAATCTTTTTTGTTTATACAATGATTTGCTGGTATTATAATTTGCCCATGCCCTGTCTTAGGAGACACCGTCACTTAAAAGTAATTAAGCTACTAGAAATAAGTCTGAAAACTGGGTGCTGTCCCAATCGCAATTCTCTAGATAAATGTTAGTCACTCCAATTTGATTTTGGCAGCAAGAGCAGTTCAATTAGTTATTTCTTGGCTCGTTAAACACCCAAAGTACCCAAGCATCTGAATACTTAATTCAAGAAACATCTATAAAAAAAACACCTTCTTCAATAACCTAACTTTAAGTGCTCCCCAGAGTCAAGGATAACTGTAAAAGTTGCTAATATAGTAAGTACTCATGCCTCTGAATATCAATTGCTTTGGGCATTAAAATTGTACTATTATTTTAAGCCAGGTCCATTTCCTGAACCAGAGCTGCAAATATTTCAAATTGTTAAAGGGATCCATAATTAGTTGTAAAAATTTACTTTATTTGAGAAATATCTATTTCAGATGTAAAAACAATACAGTAAAAATACTGTAGTTTTCATAAATGTAAATACAATATTGTCACAAAGATGTCGCCATCTTGTTTATGCCACAATGCATTCTGGGTATATTACATATAGTGGGTCCTAGTGTTAGTTCAATGAGGACCATTAAACCTTTTTTAGTTTGATCCGGCGCGTGTTGAAACTGATGACAATGTAGTAATGTAATAATGATAATGATACTACTACTACTACTACTACTACTACTACTACTATTACTACTACTACTATTACTACTACTACTAATACTACTAATAATAATAAAACGAGGAATGACAAATACTGCTCGTTGAACTGTGTGATCCCGGCGAGTAGGGCTCTGTGTCTGGTGTCAGGTCCAATAAAACTTGCTTAGGATCTGATTGGTCTGGTCTTCGGTCCATTAACACCTGTTTAGGGTCTGGTCTTTGGTCCGGTGACGGGTCTGGGATTTCACAATCGACATTGGCAGTACTTTCGTTATTTAAAATGGCTTCCAGTGTTGCCTGTCTTTGATGTTTCTCCCAGCATCTTTTGTTTGCAAGGCGGCAGGTTTTAGTGCTTTAGTTGCAGTTGGTTTGAGCTTGTGAGGGTAACGCCCACCTGTTAGCACCTTCATCTATTTTGTTGGTAAACATAACTCAAAGTCTTCTGGAGAGAAGTGTTGAGAACACAAATGTGGGTCCTTCAGAAGTTGTCTTCTTCCAACGGCGCTCTTCTTTTATCATGTCGGAAGCGCTGAAGACTTACCTGTTTCGGTTGTATGTTGTTGTTTTTTTGGAAATTACAGCCAACAGTGACACCGTGTGGCATTGTCTAAATTTACACCAGTCAAATGCAATATGATAAAAAAACAACTTGGGTAATGTAAACCTTCTGTGTTAACGCTGTAGGTCCTAGTCCAGTAGGACCTAACCGCGTCATCAACCCAGCATGTATTGCGCAGGTGAAAAAATGGCGACCTCCATGCGTGAAAAATCTAATAAAAAATATCAAATTTTTGACTTGATTATGAGTTATAAGTATCTAGGAAAATGACGACAGCATTCAGCCAACATGTTCAACTAATCATGGATCCCTTTATAGTTGAGTTTTTGATGATAATTAAACAGCATTAAATAAAAAAACATAAATCTCATGAGCTCCAGGCACTTGTGTTTTGATTTTTGTTTGTGTATGTATTTTGACTTTTTCTTTCGGTTTCCTATAACATGCTTTCTTTAGATATTTATCCTTAAGTATTTGTTTATTGTTGGTTACTTTTTGGGTTAGTTAGTAGATCTTGTTCTTAGCTCACTCTATGTGCATTTTGTAATATTTTCTGTATTTCCCCTCAGTTCATTTCTCTCCTCAGCTCATTTGTCTCATTGTTCTTGGATGTAGCTAATTTTTCTTCTGATTGCTCTCACCTGCTTACCATGCCCTTTTCCTTACTTCTTCCCTTTCACAGGTAGACTAAATGGTAAATTGAAAGAGAATATCCAAACATAAGAAAAACATACAGTCCAGCAGCAAGGTTAAGCCTGAGCATCTGTATAATATCGGAGAAGTGGAAAAAAAGGGACAAAGTAAGGTAACTTGGGAATCTTGTATACAACAAGCCATGAGTGAAATAATGTATAGTTTTGACACTGCAAGAAAACAAAAGTGTGACAGGCACCACACAAGGAAGATGTTTTACAGTTCTCAGAGAGGGAAGAATAGAAGTCCATTGTTTTCATGGCTGCAGAATGTCCTCTCATTTGGTTGGTTGTGCCACATTGGTTCAGATACCATGCAGCTCAAAGAGGAGCAGTTCATTTGAGACAGAAACCAGGTCGGACAAACAGCAATGAGATGTCATATTCCATTTCTAAAAAAATAACTGCATTTCAATAGGTATCTATGCAAAATAAGATATTACTAAAATATGAATAAAAACACATTAATAATCGTCCATCTTGTTTCTGATGTTCAACTAAACAGACTATTTTCACATGTACTGTTATACATCACATCGTATCACCAGTCTTCTCTTTTGAGACGTCTTACCAGCAGTGTTAGATGGCTGTCCAACTGAAATGCCTCTTCTTTCTCCCTTCCAAATTCTGGCCCACAAATTCTCTGAGTGTTTCCATCTCCATCTCACAGACTGGGATGAAGCCTGTGACTTTGTGAGGGTGATTTATTCACAGGTGAGGGAAAGGACTCATTGTAGGTTCTTTTGGCTCCATCAACCTCTATCCAAAAAAGTACATTACGCATATCATGGCAACCTACATTTATTGGAAATGAATCGTTTTATTAAGCTGCCAAGGGCACCTCAAAACACAAGCATAATTTATTGGTGTGCCTGGGTTAATGCAATCCTGCGCAATCTCAAGTACATTTCAAATGCCCAGAAATGCATTTCCCAGGAAATGCTAGTTGCTTAACATATATAACTTACAAATGTGATACCGAGAGGCACGGGAACCAAGAAAAGGACATACAAGGCTGTGAGGGAGGAGGTTGCAATTCTAGACGCTGTTTCTTAGAGGACAGTGTTTAGGAGATACACTGACAGAATCAACAAGGCAGGAAGCCACAATGTGCCCACACACACACCCTTCTGGTGACAGGGGTAATGAGACAGCCATATTGTCCTCTCCAAGTCCAGCTGTCCAATTGTAGATGGTCATGATGTGCCCAAATGAGGGTGGACACCTTCACTTCTTTAGATAAACACTGTGATCTTTGGGGCTGTATTGCTAGCCAGGATAATGCTACTCTCCGGTCAAACAAATACTTGTAGAGCAAATTATATATCGCATTACTTGGTGACATTGGCTTGGTGTTACCAATTGGGATGCAAATGGGTTTAACAGTAATATTTCTGAGTAATGAACTACAATTTTGATGCACTAAATTTGCAAGAGGAAACTGGTAATTCTAAAGAACTGCAACATTCTTATATAGTCTTAAGCTATGTCCTGTTATATTTACACATCTTTTGATAACTTATTTTATTAAAAGTTGTGACATGAAGTCATGACGTCATAAAGATCTGAACTCTATATTGCACATAGTTTAGGCTCACTATCTGCTCAATCTCAGCACGCCGTTTCAAAGCAAATAGCAACAATGAGATCCTGGTCCGAATATGCTAACATTGTTTGGTAGCTGTGAACCACTTGACCTTCTCTTTCCTCGTGTCATAATTGTCCTTTCACCAACTATGTATGACCTTCTGCAGAAATCACAATAGGATACGCAAACAGAAAAGCAATTCCTTACAGCATGTCACAGGTCATGACAAATGGACAATTGGGCCACTACAATACAGCTACATCTAACTATATTATTAAGGAATCTCATTTGGGAAGATACAGCAACAGGAAGTTATGGAGGATTTGAAAACAGATCTACATATAAGAAAACAGATCTACATATTATAAGACATGGTTGCGTGGAAGTGATCCAAGTATTAAATAAAAATAAGAACTTGCACAAGTTACATGTGAACATTTAGTAAGATAAGTTTGTAACTTCCATCAAAGGTACACTTCAACTATGGGAGACAAAATGAGAAAGAAACAGGAAATCAGATTATTTTTAAATATTTTATGTATAAAATAAGTATTTGTTTACCAACAAACAAGCAAGATGTCTGGCCCTCACACAAGTCTAACTTCTTTAATCAGCTCTTCTGCCCTCCAGTCGTTACCTATATCAATGGCAGCTGTTTGAACTTGTTATCTGTATAAAAGACACCTGTCCACAGCCTCAAACAGTCAGACTCCAAACTCAACCATGGCCAAGACCAAAGAGCTGTTGAAGGACACCAGTAAGAAAATTGTAGACCATGCCCACACTGGGAAGACTAAATCTGCAATAGGCAAGCTAGGTTTGTGTGAATAAATCAACTGTGGGAGCCATTGGAAGAAAATGGAAGACAAAGAACATTGATAATCTCCCTCGATCCGCGGCCCCATGCCAGATCTAATCCCATGGGGTCAAAGCGATCATGAAAACAGTGAGTAAAAACCCTGAACTACATGGAGGGACCCGCTGAAAGACCTCCAGAGAGCTGGGACCAAAGTAACAAAAGCTACCATCAGTAACTCACTACGGCGGGACGGACTTAAATCCTGCAGTGGCAAGCGTGTCCCCCTGCTTAAACCAGTACATGCCCAGGCCCATCTGAAGTTTGTGAGAGAGCATTTGGATGATCCAGAAAAGGACTGGGATAATATCATGTGGTCAGATGTAACCAACTTGTGTTTGAAGGAAGAACAATGCCAAGTTGCATCCCAAGAACACCATACCTACTGTGAAGCATGGGGAGGAAAACATCATGCTTTGGGGCTGTTTTTCTGCAAAGGGGACAGGGCGACTGATCCTTGTTAAGGGAAGAATGAACAGGGCCATATATTGTGAGATTTAAAAGTCAAAACCTCCTTCCATCAGTGAGAGCAATGGAGATGGAGCATGGCTTAGTCTTCCAGCATGACAATGATCCCAAACACACCGCTGGGGCAACAAAGGAGTGGCTCCATAAAAAGCATTTCAATGTCCTGGAGAGGACTAGCTGGTCTCCAGATCTCAACCCCATAGAAAATTTGTGGAGGGAGTTAAAAGTCTGTGCTGCCCAGCGGCAGCCCCAAAAACATTACTGCTTTAGAGGAGATCTGCATGGTGAAATTAGCCAACATACCAGCTACAGTGTGTGCAAACCTGGTGAAGACTTACAGGAAACGTTGACCTCTATCATTGCCAACAAAGGTTATATGACACAGTATTGAGTTGAACTTTTGTTATTGACCACATACCTATTTTACATCGTAATTTACAAATTAATTATTTCAAAATCCTAAAATGTGATTTCCTGACCCCCCCCCATAATTTTATCTCTTATACTTGAAGTGTACCTGTAATGAAAATTCCAGATCTCTCTCATCTTTCTAAGTAGGAGAACCTGCACAATCAATGGCTTCATTCATATAAAATCTACAGTATTCCTAGAAGTTTCTCATTTTGCTTTTTATTATTTTCCACTTTAGGTATTTCTTGTTTTCATTTGAGTGCAGTAAAACTAATTTAAAAACCAGACATTTAGTTATATACCATTTATGTTTATTTCACATGCTGGAAATGTGTCCACCTAGTGCTCGTTCATGTCCTGATTCGTGTAGGAGTGACTGATAGAAACAGCGCACCACTTCTACTACAGTAGTGTTCGGTAAGTCACTCACACTTCTGCTGCATGAATGCAATCAGTAAGTGTTTTGTTCGCACTGTCACTGAGTCAAGATTCGTGAACCTGCTGGACACACTAACTACTGCTGCTAAGGTGTGATACTGCTTTGTTGCTGATTCGTTCAGCATGAACGTGACTCAGCGTGTGATGCCCATGTTAGGCGTCAATGAACAAACCGCCCTGATTCGTGCAGTGCGTACTTGCTCGCATACTACACCAAAGGAGTGAGGTAGGATGGACAGATGTGATTTTCGCTAGGTAATACAGTGATTTATATAAAATATATATATTTTTTCCTGATGTAATCTGGAAATGTATGTTTTTCAAAAGTGATAGGTTTTTAATTGAAAAGTTGAATTTAGAGATGCACCAATGCATCATACATAAATGCACTGTTTGAAACGTCTGGTGTGCACTTTTGGTAGGGACTTCTGACGGAACTGGCATTGATTTGAAATATGGCAGCACCCTGCGACTGGCGGCAGATGGCCCAGACAGTGTGTCACCCTCCTACCTGAAAATCTGCGCAGACCAGCTGGCCGTTATTTTCACACAGATCTTGAACAGATCGCTGGACCTGTGCAAAGTTCTCTCCTGGTTCATCTTGGTCCCCAAACCCCCTCCATCTCAGGACTAAATGATTACACTCCTCTCACCCTTACATCTGTATTGACGAAAGACTGATATTGGCCAATCTGAAGGACATACTAGGCCCCTTGTTGGACCTCCTGCAGTTTGCCCACACGGCTAACAGGTCAGTGGGTAAGGCAGTCAACTTGGAACTGCACTACATCCACCAACACCTCGACACTCCTGGGACATGTGCAAGGATCCTGTTCGTAGACATCAGTTCAGCATTTAACACCATCATCCCAGGCATCCTCAGCACCAAAGTCACCCAGTTTACTGTGCCAGCTTCCACCTGTTAGTGGATCACAAACTTCCTGACTAACTGGAGTCAGCAGGTTAGACTGGGGAACTTCACGTCCAGCACCCAGACTGTTAGCACAGTTAGATTCAAAATAATGACTTCAGTTTTTATATAGTGGCAATTAAAAACAATTGTCACACTGCAAATGCTGTACTAAAAATAAGTAACATTTCCTTGAAATGAATGTATTTGTCCTTGATATGAGCATGTAGATAAGATGATCTGCCAATGGAATAATAAACAACTTATCTCTGTTATCTTATTTCAAGCGCAGTATATCTCATTATCTTATTTTACGGATAGACATGCTCATTCCATTGGGAAATAATCTTATTTACCTGCTCGAATCAGGGACAAATACACTCCTTTCAAGAATTTTTTATTTATTTTTAGTTCTGTTTTTGCAGTGCATTTTAAGGCGCTTCACAAAAAATCGATCCAATTCAAATATAAAATATATAATCAGTTCCATCTATTCCTATAGAATTGAACTGAAATTCAACAATGTATATTTTGTAAATGACTTATAGTTCAAAGTTGCTTCACACTAAATTCAGGCATTCACTCATACATTCCCACGCTATAATTCCAAATTGAATACCAGTTACAGTGCAATGCAATCAAATTTATTTTCTATTCCCATTTGATTTAAAAAAATAAGTTTTAGATTTTATGAAACACAGACAATTACATAAAGTAACTGACTGCAGGAATCTGTCATGAAGTATGTGGTGTCAGTGAACAGATGTGCAAACTCTTGTTTGCCCCCATTTTGATGATGCAAAATCCAGATTGTTCTTTTGTGAGCATGGATACATGTAGACTTTGCAGACTTTCAAGAAAATTCATGTAAAATATAATAGGATACAGTGGCTTTAGCTGTACTAAAGGCCCGGGTTCTTCTTCTAAACACCGTATATGCATGCATGAATGGTTCCCATTTATATCACAGCACTAATGTGACAAGAGTGTGTATTTAATTTCATGCAAAATCATGTAAATCTATAACTAGAGCAAGCTCTTTTCTTTCCAATGTATACATAATTGAGCACATGGATGTATTACTAATCCTCATACTGAGCTGTTTTAAAGCAGACACAGACAATAATAAGAAAACATCATTAGCATACAGGCAACATGGACTGGATGTCTCTGTCTCTCTTCAGCTCCTTTTCATCATTCTGTTCACTTACATTACACAAGGTGGGATGCCTTGAATTTTGGTCTTGTATAGAATAACGCGTTCAGGTTATTTCATTGCTGATTCCACAGCTTTGTGTTCCTAATTAGAAACTATTTCCATGTGTTATCTGTCAATTTAGACCATTCTCTCACCACTGTGTAATGGAGATAACTCACCATAATTTTTAAAACAAAAACTTTCCTATTACCTGAGTAAATTAACCTATTTGATGATTATTGTTCTATAAAAATGAAAGGCATTTTTGAGATACCAGTTTTGATTTGAGGAGGTCAGGGAAATAAAACATATTTACTTCTCCAATCAGCCAGCCTCTGCGGTTTAGCAAGGCACGGAATCTTGAGCAATTTTAAAAACCCAGCAGCAGTGTGGGATTGGACAATCACTTGTACTAGAGTGATTCACGTTGTGAATAATGCACAGAATCTGTCCTTATTAGATGTTTCTTCCACTCCAAGTGAAACATGCTCTAAAGACTTCATTAATCTTTCACAAGTTCAGGAAAAAAAAAAAAAAAAAAGAATTTTGTTCAGCTTTAAATAATTGTGCTGGAAGCCTAGTTTTGCAATCAGCGTCAGAACTGTATACCAAAGATTCTAAAAAATACCAGTCACCAATAATACATCTATCATTCCTGTCATTAAAAGTCTATAGACTGGTATAGTTTCATTTTAGAGTGTATTCAGATATTTTGCAAATCCATCAAACAAACTGTCAAGGACATTTGGTGATGTGGCCGTGCACTATGATTTCACAAATGGTCAAGAGTTGCTCTTATACAAGTTTGCTCTCAATGATGATGGCGCACACACCGTATATTTTTTTAATGAGTCACACACCACTGCTTTGCCAGAAACTCTTTGGGCTTCAGCACTGCTTTTTCAGGGAAAGGCTTATTTCAAGCAAAAATATTATCCCTCAAATTTTATTGGTTAAACTTAACTAAATGTTGGACCGGGACACACAAAATAAAGGGATTTAGCAGCATTTAACTAAAAATAACGTTGTATTATATTATTCAGGGTATTCAGTGTTGGCAAGTCTGCAAAAGTATGACATTTGCTTTTATTATTTTTTTAGACATAGGCAGACTTTATTGTCATTCAACCGCACATTCATAATGTATATTTGATCGAAATGTCATTGCAAGACGAGTAAAAAAACAGAAAAAAACAGAATACCAAAGAGAGACATTATAAATGTACGTACTTGTCGTTTTTCAGGAATGTAGCCACAAACCAAAAAATATCTAAATTAATTTTATATGGGCAGAAATGTATTGTATAAGACCATATTAATAGTGCAAGTGTGTAGTAGCAGGATGTATTGCAACAATGAACGCACTACATGATAATGTAGGTGGTAAATAAAGGAAACAGAATTTACATTCTATGATATTGTGACATTTGTCAGGAATGTAGCAGCAAACCACAAAAGACACCATATATACAAAAAAAAAAAGATCTGGGAAAGTTCTAAAAAAGAAACCTCAAAAAAACTTTTTTCTTTTCCAATTTTCATGAAGACAAATATCTAATAATCCTTAATAAACAAAGTGAATTTCAAAGTGTTTTGTTTGAATTTCGGAAAATAAATAAAAATGTTTTTTGCTGATTTGCTGACTGGTTAAAGCAGTGCTCAATTAAGCTCTGACTTAAGATGCTTCAGCTGTAAAGAGGACATATAATTCCACACTTATAAAGCACTACGTTCTTACGAAAATAAAAACAATCAAACGCCACTGTGATTGATGCCATTCTGTGTGGCATGAACCACCTGCTATGGTGTAGTTAGAGCAGCAGGTATTCTGCAGCAGAGAGAGTGGTTAGGTAAGCTCACCAGGTAGACCAGCTCTGTTCTAGGTTTCCTCATCAACCCAGCGTGGGTCGTGGGGGACAAGAAGATTCTGGTTAAAAAAAAATAAATAAAATAAAATAAAATAAAAAGCTCCTTCAGGGACAGACTGCTGCATCCTAGGTGCACAAAACAGCATTATCACGGTTCTCTCTTCCCAGATTTTGTAACCATCACTGCATCCAACACAATGAGTGTTTACATTCCTGCTGTTTATTTTTCTTCCACTGCTTGTAAAGTCAGTTTTTCTGCACTAACTTACATGCACATTTTACACGTTGTGTTTTTAAATTACCCTACTCATTTGCACATTTACTTTAATTTGACTATGCTATTCTTAACAATGGTACAGTATTATTTTGTATATGCTGTAAAAGTCACAATTTTAACCTTGTGTGTATTTGCAAGCTTATATTTGCCTTTCCCTGTACTGTTGAATTTCCCCATTTTGGGACAGTAAAGGGTATTTATATTTCTAATTTCATTAAATTAGAAATTAAATTTCTGTTTGGCTTTATACACATATATTGATCTATTTCTGCATCTTCAACACCTTTCTTGTAAAGTAACCTGACCTTCGAAGTTTTAACCAGGACATGTGACAGTTTTGCTGACACAAAACATGAGGAACATAATATTCATCAGTTTTAGTATGAGGTCTAAACGACAAGATTGATAGTATAAATAACTATAATGCATATATCTTAATTAAAAGGTCTGCCATAAAATGGAGGCCAAATATCAATACATAACATGTGTAGGTTTGCCATGAAGCAATAGCCTGATATGCATTTAAACAGCCTTTTTAAATTTGTTGACTCCAATAACCTGTCACAAGCACGTGATTGACTGACCCACAGATGCTGGGGAGCCAGAGATCAGACTGTTTGCCTAATTTGTTCATTAAATGCAGTGGTACCTTTGATAGTTCTCTGTAACTGGTTTGACGAACAAGCAAAAGTTCTATACCTCCATCACGCTATAATGTATGTTGATTCAATGACATACAAAGATACTGTGCTTTGGATATAGTCAAATTCAGTTAAATGTATTTATTGAAAAGTTAATTTAACTAATTCAATCCACTTAATTCTAATTGCACACGGATTAATGTATTTATGCCTTATTTCTGTTAATTGTGATTTTCCACATTTTCATTATTAATGAAAAGACAACATTTAAGATTGAAATATTTCATCTGCTCAATAAAAACCTTTTAGTCAAATATGTGTGTTGTGCTGCAGATGGAGAACCCGATAATTCAACTGAACATAGAGTGGTGCTTAAAATATTTTATTAAAAGGTGTGTAAATGCAAGGCAGTACAGGAGATGAAAGCAGAACAAGTCGATAACAGGTAGAACGTGCAGGTGACGACAGAGCAGGCTAGTAGCTGGCAGAACAGTCCAGTGGAAGGTAGAAACAGTTTAGGAGTCTGCAGTGGTGATGCTGGCTGAGTAAGGTAGAGATGGATTGGCAGGCTGGTGTTAGTTAAATGTTATTTACAATACATGCCCTTACAATTGCTCTATGTGTTATTTCTGCAGTTTCCTCTATAGTTTGGATTAGTCGGTTTATGACAGAGGGATTTGGGCTGAATCCTCTGGGGGTGCACGTGAGTGTAATCGGGTGCATGCTCTCATTCACCTGGCTACTTTGTGGAGTCTCCACCATAACTGATGCATCAGCGAGAGAACACAAGCTAACTTTAATATTTATCGCTTTCTGTTATGGAAATATATAAACAGTTTTATGTTAATCGTGTATTTTTCTTACAGTGGGTAAGAGTTACCCCAGTCTTAAATAATACGGTTAAACTGTGGCCTGGAGTGCAAAGGACGGCGTCTCCAGGGTCCCTAACATGCAATGAATTAATTTAACCGTCTTGTGGGATACTAGGGATAGCGGGAGTCACATGAGGTTGTATGGGGTAACCGTCAAGAAGGTTGAAAGTAAAGTCTCTTCTTATTGTTCTTGATGCTTATTTTAGTAAACTCCTAGAACACCTGTCAAAGTATATTAAGAACCTGGGGCCCTATTTTATAATGGAATGTGGATCTGTTTTGTTTGTGAGAAGATAAGCACTATAGAGACTGAGTGTGTGCGTGGACCTCACCCCCCCGGCCGGCATAATCAAAAGATGTGCCCCTGGGCGGGGTCCAGAAGACACTCACTTGCTACCTGCATGGGAGGGCGGACTTTGAGTTATACTACATGAGCTTTATGATAACGTTTCAAGTGTGTGTCTTCCTTTGGAATTCCAATTGTAATAAATACATGCATATTGCAAGGGTTTTGTCTCTGATAATTGTTTTCTTTCTTTGCTGCCAAATCTACAAACTGGGTGCAACAGCAGCTGACATTAGAAACCTAGCTAAGATGAGTGGCAGACATTTTGCAGATGTCCTCAAGGATACGATGTCACAGATTGCTGAGTCAATCAGAGAACCTGAAATTGATCAAACAGAAGAGATTAACTGTGCTGGGAACCCACCTGCATCGTTTTTGGTCGAGTTTCAGCCTACAGCATTTAACCCCAGTATTCCAGTTGTACAACAATCGAGCCCGTCAAATCACTTTGTGAGTAGCCCAACTCATAGTATACCCACCATATCTGCATATGCTTTAATACTCCCAGAAGTGGTCGTTGAGCACATTGTGAAAAGAGATGATTGTGCAGTTCTCACAAAAACTCAGAGCATTTTCTGACAAAGACCCTCGGCCAACATATGAGCCAGATTATGATACTTGGAGCTCCAGTGAATAACTACTCATGAGTGATCCTTCCAAAGTGCAACAGTTGCAATAGATCTTGGAGTCTAATTTACCCCCAGCAGCTGATGTAGTTAAGCACTGGAACCCTAACAGCTCACCTGCATACTACCTTAAGTTGCTAGATTCTGCCTATGGGACAGTTCAAGATGGCGGAAACCTTTAGGGCAAGTTTCTTGACACATTCCGAAATGCAGGGGAAACAACCATCATCTTACTTGCAACGCCTTCAGGTAGCCTTACCTGAAATGGTAAAACGTGGTGGTGCCTTAAGCAATGGTTTTGAAAGACTTCAGTGAGATGATCTGGCAGAGAATGGTTGTGGGAAGCAGGTATAAGTAAGCAGAGACTCATGTGAATCGACTGGATATTTGGCAGCAGCAGGTGGGACTGATTATGGTGTGTGAAGCAGAGAATAGGGGGGAGAAAAGCCAATAAGGCCAAAAAACACTAACAAGGGCAGATAGCATGACAGAGGAGAAGAGACACCAGACCCTCTTCTCAAACCCTAAGTCGGCTGTGGCAGATGGCCACTCACACTCAGCCTGGTTCTGCTGGAGGTTTCTTCCTGCTAAAGATGAGTTTTCATTTCCACTGTGGCTACATGCATGCTCGGTATTAGGTATTACTGCAAAATTAACGAAGCAATATACCAGCAACTGTCCCTTGTTGTACATGCTCATCCAGGAGGAGTGAATGCTGCAAGTCAATGACTCTGTGTAATCCGCTGGGCTTCCTTAGATATAAAAACCGTTTAACCAATCTGTCTGCATGATTCAGTTGAAATGACTTTTTAAAGTGCCTTGAGATGACACATATTATTAAATAGCAATGTAGAAATGAGCTGAAATTGATGCCGCTAGCCGCTGTGAATCAGAAAATGCACAGTTATGCTATGTAGGAATGGCTTTCCATGCATCAAAGTTATTATTCTTGCTTGTACTTTGTTTTGGTGTAGTTGGTAGGTTTGTGGATCCGCCTCTCGCAGAAGTATCCTCTAGGTGTCCTGCTCCTCTATACTTCTATATTTCAAGTAAACCAAAATGTAGGGTTTTTGTGCATGAGCAGTCTTAAATCTGTGTTGGCTATGCAAGGTAGACTGAACTCAATATGCTTGAACTGAGGGTCATAAACTGATGATTACACATTCTGTTAATGTTCTGGTAAGAGAGCAACATTAATTGATCCACTGATTATGGCACGTAATTCAGATCCTAAAGCAATAGCAGCCTTACACCATGACATCACCATGATTGAGTATGAATATAATCCTTTTTTACTTAAATGCTTTAAGTTTTATGCCATGTGGAATAGGAACCAGACCTTCTATTTTTTTCTTCAAAAAAGTCCCATGTTTTGCGGGCTGGTTCACAAAGCGTTTTCTCAAATCTCTGTTAATACTGATAAACTTCGTATAGCACATTTCAAAACCAGTTAAAAATTGCTTTAGAGTAAATTATACAATCAAAAAAGCATAAAATACATAAAACAATTTAAAATGTAATAAAAAAAACATGCATAGACGTGATAGTTAAAAGCAAACCTATAAAAATATATTTTTAAAAAAGAATTAAAGGAGGGCATTGACGAGGCTTGTCTAAGGTTAAGTTTAAGTGGATTCCATAAAATAGATGCCCTGACCATAAAAGCTTGATAACATTATGTTTTAAATCTTGCTCTAGGCACAGAGCATAACTACCAAGTACTCTTGAGAACTATCTAGATCTTTTACGGGAAAGTGAGGGTATCCATTTGTGTACTGTTATGGTCGGGTACTGTTTTCCCCTTGGAACACTCAAGGGTAGAATTTTTCCCTACTTTCATTTTAATTTTTGTATAATAAACACTAACCTTAAAGACGGCATGACAACAAATTTCAATGTTCTGATGGTTTTGGGGGTATAATATGATTTGTTGTTAACAAATGAGGCCATGTCAATCTCAAGAGCAGGTACCTAAGGATGTGCTCATGGGTGGTCAGATTTGTTTATTAGCTCAAAAACAATAATGTTGGGCGCACCCGTGGCGGAGTGGTTAGCGCGAACCATATTAGGAGGCCTTTAGTCCTCGACTAAGTCCCGCGATCGATTCTGACCCGTGGCGCTTTGCCGCATGTCCTCCACCCTCTTCCTGTCAGCTCGCTGTCAATAAAACGTGTGCCACTAGAGCTGCAAAAAAAAAAAAAAAGATAATGTTGCCTGCAAGATCAATTTTCGTGTAAATTATGTCTTCACACAGACAGGAGAATCCACCTTGTACCGCTCTGGCTTCAACAGTTTGTGTCCGAACCAAAAAACGGTTCCGGCCAATCATATTGCAGTATTGAGGTATAAGGCGGGACATACCGGTAAGACGAAAGCAAGAGCGGCTGAGCCCACAATCCAAGCAACATAAACATGGCAGCACATGAGGGACACACATAGCTGATACCACATGTGTTTTGTAAGAATCCACAATTTCCTCTTTGATAGTAGAACAGCAAGAAGTGCCTTGACTAGCTTAACTTATTTTGGTTTCTCACAATGCTTGCTGCTTACATTTTAATTTGATACTGTGATTGGCTAAAATCATCCTTTGGTAGGTAGGCACTAGGTTTCCCTTCTCCCAATCAGCTCATAGAGTACTGCTGAAATTCCCTTCTTTGCCCAAATGCATTCAACAAATTGAGCAGTCCCAGATTGATAATGTGCAGAACTAGAGTGCTACACATTATCAATCCGGCTGAAACGGTCAGATCAGAAAACGGTGTATCTTTTTACGTAATTAATATTCTCCAATCAGAGCACACAATCAAGCAAACAGTTATGCTCCGTGCCCATATCACATGAAGCAAATTGGCAGACATACACGCTGGCGTGACTGCCATGGACCGTGAACTTCAGCCTGGTTAAAGCCTTTGATCAGCTTGGCCTCGCCTGTCTGAAATCCTGCAGCACAAATACTTCCATTAGCCATAAAGCCAAAGTAATAGAGTTGTGATTTATTGTTGCAATGACAAGAGAGGTGTGGATGGAGGAGGTGAAAGTGTGTGGGGGGCGTGTTTGACTGGTTTCCCAAATATGGTTGTAGTCAACTAGGTAAAGCCGCATATCATTACCGTACCCAACCCTTTCACTGAGGAGGGAAATCAGGCCTGCAAAAAAAAAAAAATGCAAAAAGGTGACATTCTTTTTTAACGAAATTCTTTGCAGAACTTACATATGCAGAACTTACATATATCAACTAATCGTTTATACAGTGATGTCATGGCCCTTTTAAATGAAGCAAGCAAGCCCTGCAGTGCTTTGGAATTTATCCGTGACCTCCTGTGATCCACCCCATGAGTTTTTGAAGCACTCTTGGGGTCATTTTGTTTGGCTGAATACTCTTGAGAAGGTTCAACACTGTTTTATTGTTTACTCTACTTTTGAATAATGGCTCTCAGTGTGGCTCCCTGGTGTCCCAAAGCCTTAGAAATAGATTTGTAAACCTTCCCAGACCGATATATGTTAATGACTTTGTTTTTATCCATCCTTGAATTTCCTTAGACTGTGGAAAAAAAACTTGTTGGTTTTTGACATCTTTTAGCCGACTGCATGTTGCAGGCTAAATTATATTCAATCAAATGTGTTGGGGTTAATTTCACTAACCTTACCCTGGACTGTTGAATCAAGAAATTATTAATTCTCAGTAAGTTGATTCAACATGAAATGAAATTATTTTTATCACATTGGCTCATAATTTGAAAACTCCAATTATATTAACCCAAGTTACACCTCTCTGGTGTTGTGGGCTAGGCCCAAGTCACAAGGGACCCAGGTTCAAGTCCTGGCTGTGTCAGAAAGGGCATCGAGCATAACACTCTGTCAAGTCTGTTTGAAGAACATTGTAAAGACTTGTTTTGGCATCCACTGTATAGAGGAGGAGCTGAAGCAGTTTGGATCAAAAAGGATTTAGGATTTTTCACACCACTGTATATGTGCACAAACTGCACCCAAATAAAAATACTTGCCATAGAATTTCTTCTTGAACTCAGGTTGAGTCCACCAAGTATTGTAAAGACAGCAGTATGCAGTAGAAGGTTGTCATTACCAAATACTATATTTTTGGAACTTTCTGAATGAGTTAATCAACGGTTGGACTTCTGTTCACTATTGATATATTTCAGAACAATTATCCTATTTGATATCTCAAACATTCAGCTTCAAGCTATGATGTTAAACAAATTTATGATTTTTTTTAAACTAAATGTGTGTCTTGTGACACAGTTACCTGGGTCTCAAAGTTGAAGTGGCTGTGCTTATACACATTCTAGCAGTGCATCATATTTTATTTGTGTATGTTTTAGTTTTGGTGATCACATGTAAATCTCCATGACAAAATATAATGAAAATGTCCCACATCAGGTTTCCTATTTAACGTCTCACATGGCCATTGTCCTCCTGATGTCCATGATCTACTATATGATGACTGGGTCCCCGAGTTCCATAATATAGTTGAAAAGATCCAATCAAAATCTTTAAAGGGCACCGTTAAATGATGTCTCTTTACAGCACGTCTAATGACAAATCGATGGCGCAGTTATTTGTCCCTGTGGACCTAGAACATAAAAGACTGGACAACATTGTCGCAGAATGCTCATATGCCTCAGAACCACTTAAATTTGTGTCTGGTTTCCTGTTGGCTAGCTCGACAACATGTTTTTCTCCCCCCCCTCCCCCTTTCCCCTTAAAACTCTCCTTGACTCTTGTGGATTTTACTGGCTGGTTCAGTGGATGGGAGCAGATGGAGGGAATACCGAATGCTGCACAACATCTCATACCTCCCTTGTGCCACATTAATGTTTAAGCTGTCCCTCAGGTCAGAGAGGCTGCAAACATCCCTGAATGTGATGAGAAGCTTTGGCTGTAAACCCTCAAAATGTCAGCACATTTGAGGGATTTCTTACAAGACCATAACACAAACTGGGCTAGACATGGGGTCAAGTCCAAATTATTTCTTTCTTTATATCGCTTCTGTTGCATTTTGTTTGAGTTATATTGCTTGGTATATACATGCGTAAACACTCAATTGATGCGGTGTCTGTCAGTGCACACCCCAGTGAGGGAGGCTGCTATTTTTGCAAGCAGGGAAAGTGCACATCTTGCAAATGGACATGTCATGTGGAGCAATGCCCAGGAAGTTGCAAAACAGAGAGCCCTAGGGCCCAAAGCAGAGCAGCCAGACACACAGACAAAAACAGTGGAACTATGTTTGGCCAGACTAGTTGAAGACTGGCTCCTTAGGCTAACTGGATTGATGAGAAACATGGGGAGAGAATTTTGAAAGATGTGGTGTTGATGCCGCATGAAAAAGGAGGAAGCTATTGATTTTGATAAACAGAATTATTCTCTGAAGTTGGAGCTTCCAGGACATTATACACAACTCATCCACACTATTGTTGCACACACAGGGGTTCGTAATTCGATTTGCACTGTTGAACCAATAGTTACAGTTAGCAGTACTAGTTAAAGTGTCAGTGACAGATTAATGTGAATTGTCAAAAAGTCCCAGTCTATGTTTCATTGCATCTATAAATACATTTGATATAGAAAGTAGTAATTTGGATTTTCCCCCACTTAAAACTGTCCCTTCAGGTGACCCTTATGCTAATTTTGAAAACTTGGAACTGGAAAATGTCATCTTAAAAATAAATATAGAACACATATCTAAGCTGTATCGCTTAGCTAAACATGTAGAGCGATTTGATAAAAAAAAAAATTGTTCCTCTGGCAAAAAAAAAAAAAAAAAAAAAAAAACTAATGAAAAAGGCTAGGTCATGTGGTACTACTGTTTGAAAATTTGGGAACCACTGCTCTACAACGTTTTGCATTGTCATTAAGATTTCCTTCTGTGTTTTTTTTGTTTTTGTACAGCTATTTCAAAGCAAATGTCCATAGAGAAAAATATATTTTTTTCCAATATTATTCCAGCTGCAAACTTAAAAAAGGCATAACAAATACATATTTCAAAAAGTTTAATATATACTGTATCTAAATCTTTTTAAGATGTGTACCGTTTTCATACACATTCATCTTTAAAAGGGAACCAGTTAAAGGTATCCATGATGGCATCATATTCCCCTGTACCCATTTTCAGGACTTCCTGTTTCATCGTCTCTGTAGAACCACTCTTCCTCAAAATCAAAAAGATTGTGTCTAAGATCTGATTATAAAGTGATTCTTGAAACTACATATATACTGTAAATCTTGTGCTCTGTAAGGCATGCAATTTATAACAGTAAAGGCCTTAGGATCGGCATTGCAGTAACAGAATTCAATAAAAAAGTGTATATAACGGCAAATCACAACATATGTAATGTCAAGCAACTTTACAAAGTCACTTTCAACTATACAGACATATTGTTCAAAAAGCTTCCTATCTAAAGAAACCCAGCAGATTGCATCAAGTCATTGACAAGCAGCATTCACTCCTGAAAGAGCATGTAGCCCCAGTGGACAGACATCTGCATTGCCGTTGGTTTTGCCGCAATCTCTCATACCGAGCATGCATGTAGCGACTGTATGATGGTACCATCGCTACATGCAAGACACAGTGAGCATGGTTTGCCATCCAGGTTGCGTATGTCTTTATTTTACAAGAAAACACTTATGACTGGTATGAATTTAACTTGATATTCAAGCCAGAACATGGTGTTGCGCTTTTAAACGGCTTATTGCAGAGTTGGAGATGACAATAGGCAGACAGGTGATAACAGATGATATGATATTGCTGAGGCAGGCTGACCAGATGATGATGACGACAGAGGCAGGCAGAGGAAGGCAGACAAGAACAAAGGGTCTGGGCAGGAATTGTGGTCAGAGTGCAGTCCAAAGTCATGTCCTGAAATCGGAAGGCCAATGAGGTATCCAACAAGGGCAAGGCAAAGAGGGAATCCAAAAACACCTGAAATTGATCAAAACAGGTGATGCAAACACTAAACACTGGATGACTCCTCACACAAGGCATATAATGACTGCGGGTGGCAGGTGCAAAAAGGCAGAGTGCAGGTGACATGGAAATTGGAAAATGAGCATAGCATAGGTGGATTGAATGAGGTACGTTGGCTGGGGCTACGGTAGAGGGTGATAGACTGGGATGAACATGAATTGAAAAGAAATACAAGGATATAATCTGATTGGACACAAACTCAAGACTCCAAGTAAAAATGAATCCAGTAATTAATAAGAAGGCAAAACGTAAAGAAATGCAGTAACAAGGAAAAACATTCCTTATGGCAAAACCCCAATGGCAAAACTAACAACTGAATATGGCAAGACCTCTGGAACATAAATGACAAGAAAAATGGGACATGAATTGAAATCAAAGCCATAACCAGACTTCTCCAATTCATGACAAAATGCACACCATTACATTAGTGTGCAGGGCTGTTTCAGTCCATTGGTATGCTTCAGTGCATTGGCTGATCAATCACTCAGGACACTAATTTTAGAACACACTCATAGACACAATCAAATATTTTGAATGAATAATCTTGTGTATAAGAGATTAACAATACAACCTCACAGTTTAACAATGTCTTGCAAATTTCTACATTAAACATTCTCAATAAACAAGAGCAGTTCTACAATTTTAACAGGGTTTTTTTTAACCTAAAGTGTGCAGGACTCTTTAATAAATAAGTGCAGACTGAGTTTAAAAAAAAAAAAAAAACTAAGCTAATGCCTGCAAATCTGAATACCAGTAAAAAAAAAAAAAAAAAAAAAACTGCCAAGCTGCAATGCAGCAGTGTCTGTAGCTGTGTCCAAATCCAGGGGCTGCATTCTGTCTACATAGCCTGGGTGTTGCAGAGACCACGGAGATTATGAAGACCAGAAGGGAGCGGCTGTGAGATTGGACAGTGTAACCACAAGAGTGCCAAGTACAGTGCTGTGAAGCCGTAAAAATGGAGCCTAAATATATACTCTGTTTTTTTATGTCAATCCTCTAAGAACTCCAAGAGTAGAACCATCATCGTAGCTGTGTGTTAAAGATGCACAAATTATTCATTTCCAAATGTACAGTACTTCACAGCTCTTCAAAAAAACACTAAAGTTAAATTATTTATTCATTTAAATGAACTATAAGGTTTAACTTCAGTCTCAGCCAAACCTTTGCTAAGTAACAAATGAAACACACAACCATAACAAACTTAACACACCTCATATTAACCTTTGGATATCATTTAACTGAATTATAACAGCATTTAACTTCCAATCAGTGGTGACACCCAGCAGGAGTTTTAAAAAGATGCCTAGACCGCCCAGTCAGCTGACAGCTGGCAAAGCGAGCTGACTGTTAGGGAAGAGGGAGCGGATATCTCTGAAAACACTGGAGCAGTTTTGCAATTAGGCAATGTCTCCATAAATTGAGCAGGTGTTTGACTTTTACACGGCTATATTTCTGCCTAAAAACATCTTGAAAGTTCCTTTTCTGTCACAGAAAGTGTTGTATATCAAACTTTAATCAGTTTTTGCCTCTCTCTTCAGCCGCTACTGCTTCCACCCGAACAACCCACTTTGACCTGCAATGAATCATAGTATAGGTTGGGCCACGAAGGATACACTGGACCCATCCTTCAAAATCTGGGGAAAAGAAGGACACCTTTGGAGGAGCCTTTGAATTTGAAAATCCATCATCGATTCGCTGTGATGTCATCCGCCAACAAACACCCCTGAAATTGGACTCAGCTTGTGCACATTTTTTTTATTTAAATTTTTTTTTTTGGAAAAGTACATATTTTGAAGAACAACACATTTTATCCCTAATATAAGGTTAAATATAATCTGAGAAACTTGCAATTTGTGGGTGAGATTTACAAAAAAAAGACTCATCTGTATTAATATTTGAATTATTATTTTTTTTATATAGAATCGCAGTATGTTGCTGTTATGCCATAAGCTGGTTGAATATGCTTATTATTATTATTAATTATAATTTGGTATTATAATTTAAATAATAAATCATTCAACTCAAAATTCCGCTATAACAAATATAGTTCAAATGGTGGTGATGTTAGCTATAAGCTTATAAGTATTTATACCACTAATGTATTAGTTAATTTGCTGTTATGAACTCATTTATGCTGGAATAAATGATCAGGTCGGACTGTTAACCGACCAGGTTTATCCAGCAGGCTGTGAGAACCCCAATGTAACTGCAATTAGAGTTTAAATCCTTATTCCTTATCACCATCCAATGATATTGTCTCTGTATTAATATCAGATGTTAACTCCAAAGGAGGTTAGCTCTGATTTCTGAATAACCATGTAACTGTGAATTGGACTGAACACAAAACAATGTCTATTCCGCAGTGGTTGGTTTTATTGAACCAAAAGCAATTCCCTGTTACAGTAATTCTCTGATTCAAACAACTTTGGAATTCTTACTCATTACTAAACTAAAACATGCAAAAATATATATGTAGAAATAAAGAACAAACAAAAATAAACAATGGATTAAAATGAGCGGTTAGCAGATCTTAACTTAACTCAAAGTTGTTTAACACCGCCCTCGAAACACCGGCATTTCACGTATCAGCATTGATAGACAGAACAGCTTCGGGAATCTCACTGGACGCTTTCATGTCTTACCAAAAGCTAGTTCAGCTAAGCTCCCTACAGTCCAGATACACGTCACCCTCCCAAGATGGCTGCTACGATGACGTATGAGGGGAGGTCCTAATGACGTAACCACGCTTACGCTGATGGGGTAATGCCTCGCTTCGAGAGGGCGCAGCTAACTGGGAGTTTAAAGCAAAGCCCGCGACTTGAGCTCGGACAAAGAAATTAAACTGATAAGAAGCGAAGAGAGAGAGAGGGGGGGAAGCAGGGAAGAAGATGGAAAGGAATGAAGCAGTAACCCACGGCGGGGTTCTTGATGGATCACAAATCAACACAGCAAATCAATTGTAAAATGCATGCACATACAAAGAAAATGTTCAGCAAAATAATTCCAACTTCGTCGTGGAATAAAATCATTAACCAACACCTACAAAGTTCTACCGCCTGCCCAGGCACTTCTAAACACCCTGTTGGTGAGACAGAAATAAAAGGGGAGACCCCGTTACTTTGAGGTGCCTCGAGGCTGGTCCGGAGTGCTCCGAGTAGTGCGGCTTTCTGGACGCGCCTCGACGAGCGCAGTTGACCGCAGGCTGCAGCGGAACGGGGGAGAAGCTCCTTCGTTTCTTCCTCCGGGTTCAACAGTCGCTTTGTTGGCCAGACAAAGCGGGGTCCTCTTCGATCACTGGGAAATCCGGCGTCTCTCAGTCTTTTGATCAGAGGGAATTTAAAAGTACTTATTTAAGTCGACCTCCTGTTATAAAAGCAGGGAATAACCGTTGCGTCGAAAAATCTCGGTCCAGCGAGCAATCGAACACGTGGCGTGGGAATCACCCCAACGGAATCAGCTGTGTGTGTCTTCTCGAGTCGGCTAAAAGCCAGGGAAGAAGGAAGGTTGTCGTGTGTGATCGGCTTTTATAGCCATCACCATAGCAACCTTATCTTGATCGGCGGCCATTTTGCCGTGTTGCGTGATGGGAGTTGGTGGCCATTTTGACCACATTGCATCATGGGTAACGCAGTCCGTTACGTCCCGAATTGATGCCCGCTTTCTGTCACGTCTGAACTGGCACAACATTGCAAAAAATCTTTCTGTATATATTGTCATTAAATTAGGTATTATATGAAAATATAAACATCAAACACCCATGTAGTTCTTTACTACAAGGGTTGTATACACTCATAGAGCCTTAGTGTTATCTATAAAAAAAACTAACAAAATAGAATAGAAGAAATTGCACTAGAGTTGCTTTGGTTGAAACAATATCACCCACTGCACCATAAAATATAACAATTAAGGCAATGCACTAATGGTAAACAACTCTCAACTGTAAACATTAACCAAATAAAACGTGCAAACATTTAAATAAAACAATATCAGAAATGAGCTTTTGGTTTACCACTGGAACCAAGAAATACACCCAAGGAATACACCCAGATGCTGCTTGGCTTGTTTGTTGAGCCGCTGATAGTTTTGTCGTCGAGCAAAAAAGAACATTGTGACTCTCTCTCACTCCATGCAGCCCGTGTCACACAGCGCCAGACAGGTTTCTGCCGCCATGACACGATAACAAAAGCAAACTCTGAGCATGCACTCTGTATGCTCATACATCCCACACCTTCTGTTTCCATATTTACTCAACTAAGTAGTAAATATAATTTAATTTTAAATTAAATTGAATAAACTACTTATGGATTGTGTGTGCAGAGCAACCAAGGTGGCGGAAAATAAAGAACGGCTCTGACTAACTTAGACTCAAGCCCTGTCCTTCAAGGTAGGCTTATATGTTGCACATCAGTGCTCCATTTGGTAGAAAAACATTTGGGTTTGCGGGTGTCGCCACTATCCCACCGTGTGGATCAGTGCAGTCAGGTTGGCACGAGCGGTGCAACAAACAAGGTTGGTACCAATGAAAAAAATTGAGAGGTCAAGCAGTTTTAATGTCCTCAGTTTCCATGTCCTTTTATTTTCCATTCAAAAAAAAGTCCAAAAAGTGCAAGTGCATTCAAAAAAAGTGCAAGTGCAATCCATATATGCATGGAGGTTAAGCAGTTTAGTGTTTTTACCTAGTAGCAGCAGGTGGCATTCAGGACACTCCAACAATCCAACTCCTGACTGAATGAACAAGATGGCTTTTTAAAGGGGCCCCACCCAACTAGGTAAACACCACTTAAAACAACTAGGGGTGTACAAACATTAGTTACTTTAAAACTAATGTAAAATTCCTCCAATAAAAACCCACCAATAATCATGTAGAAATAAACCCACTAATTAAATAGACAAAATCCTAAATTAAACACAATTGCAATAAATAATTCTCCAGCAGTTCTAAAACCAATAAACCACTCCCCCCTGCCTTCTTTGTTCTTGGTCTGGCCTGGAAGGTTTCAAATAGGTGTCTGGTCTCTGGGGAATCTTTTTGCCAGACACCTGGACACAAGAAGAAGAAGGTTAGAAAAAAAAAATACATTACACCACTCTAAAACCCTTTAAAACATACCACATACACTACACACTGACACTTAAAAGATATCACCAAAATTACATTCATCATTCTTATTTCTACAGGCTGAAGCCTGGGGATGTGCAAATTAGTAAAACTTTAAAGTGCAGTGTGCCATCCAAAGTGCTATGTGCAGGTTCAAGTGTTTCAGGAAAGAGCTCTCTTTTTACTTCACAGTAACGAACCGGGTCTTCGTTACAGCGGGAAGTAAACAATTTACCCCATAGAAAGCTGTCTAGAGGTTTACTGCTTTTTAACAACCTAACTCTTATCACAATAAGTCTACAAAGCCAATTTATCTTACTTTAACTCAATAAGAACTTACCAGAAATATTGGCAAACAGTAGTTGTATTACATTTTGTCATGATGTTTAAAAACTAAGGCCATATTTTGAAAAAAAAATGTTCACAAAAAAAAAGAAAAAAAAATATTTCCTGAGGTTATTTTAAATATATCATAAAAGTACTCTGGAATGTAAGCTGATGAATTCAGTTCAAACATTGTGCATTGATGTGGAGCTGCATTTTGATAACCTGAATATTAGTTTATTACAATCAATAATTAACAAAGAATTTTTTTTTTAATTAGCCCATATTCATTTATTTCAGCAATTTTTGGTGTGGAACATTTTTTAGAAAAAAAAAAAAACCTCCCAAAATATCAGTATATTTCTAAAAATTCAGTCTTGGTCTTGGTTTTGACCTTGCAGGGTGTGGTCTTTGACTCAGAAGAACTGACCTTGACTCCATGTCTGCATTCCACACAAATATAATCAGCCATAAAATACATAATGCTATGGTTCCATGAGTCCATCCCATTATTAGACAAACACCAACAAGATAACACTGCTACCTGTGGATCATTGGGTAGAGTAGTCTTCCTGCAATCAGAATCTTGTGGGTTTGATTACAGCTTCCCCCTGTGACATGCTGCTGCACCCCTTGGACATGACACTTAACCCCAAGTGTCCTACTGACCTACATGTTAACGTATGAACATCTGGATGTATGCGAGTGTGATTGGGTGAATGTGGCTATAGTGTGAAGCGTTTTGAGTGATCAGCATGACAAGAGAAGTGCCAAATAATTTCAGTCCATTTACCATTTACACTGGTAAAACCTGGTTGCATTTCACCATAAAACCATAACGTGATTACTCCTTTACAGCACTGCACATCTACCTTGTACTTCCATGTTAATTACACAGCTTTCTGCAAATGTCATTCCAGCATTGACTTCCTGTGCATCCGACACTACGTAAGCCACTCTGCCATGGATTTTTGGGACATTTAAAAAGTTCAGTGGCAACACTGCCACATAATTAAGTCCTATGCAAATCTCGTAGCATCGACCCAGCTGTCACAAAACTACAGCTCGTGCTACACAACGCACTTACTCTGTGTGAGCTGATGACAATACCTTTCACCTCAGCATGGCAAATGCTTGGAGTGACTGGGATGGTACAGGGGCTGGATGTATGTTTTAGAATAATTTTGATAATAAACATTTGTTTTCCCATATGGGAGCTGCACAGTGGGATAGCACTGTTGCCATGCATCAAGAAGGTCCTGGGTTTGAGTCCATCCTGGGTCTTTCTGCATGGGGTTTGCATGTTCTCCCTGTGCATGCGTGGGTTCTCTCCGGGTACTCCGGCTTCCTCCCACAGTCCAAAAACATGACTGTTAGGTTAATTGGCTTCTCTAAATGCTCATTAGATGTGAGTGTGTGTGTGAATGGTTGTTTGTCCTGTGTGTCTCTGTGTTGCCCTGCGACAAACTGGTGACCTGTCCAGGGTGTACCCCGCCTCTTGCCTATTGACAGCTGGAGATAGGCACCAGCAACCCTCCCGACCCCAACAGGGATAAGCGTGTCAGAAGATGGATGGATGGATGGTTTCCAATATGACTTGCGGACTTGCATAGCCGTTGTATAGAGCATTGCACTTTCAGTAAATACTAGGTGTGGGACGGGAAAAAAAACAAGTATGTCACACCAAACCTAGAAGTATCTTACTGTTTTTTAAGCATTTCTATATACTACAACATATGTGGGAAGATCTGTAACTGGGACAGCAACTTCACGCAAACCAAAATCAATGAAGCAATGACAAAAAAAAAAAAAGGTGCGATGGGGAAAAAAATGTGAAGAACGGACATAAGTGTATGAAGACATCAAATAAGAACAAAAAGATTACAGTGGTGAAGAACGGGGAGTGTAGTCCACAGAGAGGAGAGAGAATTCAGCCAAGTGTTTCACTTTAACAAAGTACCATGATTCCCTCTTCATCTATCCACCTTCTCCTGAATTTCCCTGGATGTCGTGGCGTCATCCAGACTGTAGAGGTGTTGCTGTGGCTGCTCTCTGTTGTGACAGAAATTTGGAGCTAATTTGGGAAACATGACCTGGGGTCTGAAGGGCCTGAAATGGATTACGGAAAGCGGGTAATGTGATTCTCAAGCGTTTCCCCTGAAATTAAAGACTGTCTGGGTGTTATTATTACGCATGAGATAGAATCAATTTGCCCCATTTATTGCTCTGTATTCAGTATAGCAATGTCTTATCTTCTCCCTCACTGCAATTCCACGTTCTTTTTCTTTAGATTCAGCTCCTTCCCCAGTTAAATTGTAGCATAGTGTAGATAGCAAAGTGTATAGAATGGTATAAACGGAACTACAAGACGGAAAAAGGAATTAATACAAGTCATTTGAATGTATATGTAGGCCTTTTTCAATATAATTCATCCATCGTCTCCGCTACAACCTGTTTTTTTCAAGAAGCAACAGATGGAAGAACTCAGATAAAGCCCAGCTTATATAATTATCCCGTAGCTGTATAAATGCAGGATGCTCTGCCTCCGCTCTATTACTATACACTATGAGTTCATCCATGTGAGCGAGTTTCAGCTGTATGTCATGGCACATACCCATGATTAGATGCTCTCTAAGTAAGCGAGCCATGACACCAATGAACAAGAGACAGAAATAGATAGAATTTGCAAAAAAAACAAAAAAAAAAAAAAACTAAGTAAACGGAATGGATATGAATGAGAGAAAAATGTCAGGGAAAGGTAGAGATGAGGGGAAAGTAAAACCCACTTCAAATCAAGCACCTTTTAATCAGCACACTCACAATGGAGGACATAAAGATAACAAGGGAAGGAGTGCATCCTGTTGGCTCTCCAGGTGGCTACAGTCACAGATTTACCGGCAGCTACAGAGTCATGTCAAGACATATAAGCAGAGCTCTTTGCCATATGCATCAGACTGAAAAGACCAGCTCTGCAAAAGTTGTACAGTTATGTACTTTTTTTTTTCTTAACTTCCAAACCAATGCACATGTGACATTGCCACAGTTGAAACTAGTTATATACAAACACTGCATTAGAAGACAAAACCTCTTCACTGTTACAGTCTGACTTGTCACTGGAGATGACAGGAGTCAGCATTAGCTAGACAGATGGCAGCTGTCTGCCACAGCGCTGCTCAAGCCTTGTACACATATAGCCGGGTCTTTATAAAAACAAATATCTCTGCCACATAATTTAAAAAAAAATAATATTATACACATAGGATCGTTTTTAGAAAAGTATTCATCCACAAAGAGCTCTATAAATTCACCACTGACCATTGTTTTAAACATGCCGGATGCATACGGGGTGGTGTACCGCAAAGCTAAACTGTTAGCCAGTCTGAGTCCTTCAAAATAAAGGTGTTGTTGAACAAAATTGTGCCTGTGTAAAACAGCTGACCTTCAACGCTTCTTCTCCTTTGCACCTCATCATATTTGATCATCTGGGCTTGTAAAAACAAATTTAAGAAAGCGTCTGAACCAACTGTAATGTTTACAATGTATGCTTTTGCTCTGAAGTCTCAATACTGAGGTGGAAACGGAAAATGCTGTGCAGTGCTGAGGTGATGTCTGTAAATGGCTACTAAATGATAAAATTCTCCTTCTTGCTCATGGATTTAACAGTGACACCTAGTGGTTCATTTATGCATTTATTTTGAAGAAGGGTAGATTTCTTCTTCATGTGTTTTGTTATATGTAGCACTTCCTGTTCTTACTAAGCACAGAGACAATGTTTGATCCTGAAGGAACCTGAAGAAAATTGTTAAGATAGCGCCCTTGGAAAGCAGAATGAGGTATGAGTATATGCAATTGTGATTTGTGATAAGAGATGTTGTTCATTTGTTTAAGAAGTTGTAGAATGTCATGTTTGTTTAAAAACAGAACTTTGTATGCTGATGGTTTTCTACAAGAGTTGAGCATGTCCAACAATTGTGTATCTTTGTATTTCATACTGCAGTTTTCACGGTGTCTTTCACAAGAAGAGTAAAGATTAAACTGCACCCGTTTGGAACTCCCTGCGTCTGGCTGTTAATTCCAAGAGGCCGCTACAGTGAAAACTCACTGCAAGAGACCAGATCTTTCTACCCTGAAGCTGACGCCATCTCATCTGGAACCCAGCTGTCTCCACTTGCACTAATGAGTGCCACACAGGCAAGACAAAGCATACAATTAAAATGGACCATCACATGAACAAGCTCACAACATAACTTGATGGCAAAGACTGTCAAGGGATAATTAGAAAGTCTTCGGTGAATCTAAAGCAGTGAAAGAAAGTAAATAAAATGTCTCTTCCAGCAGAGAAAACAGATAATCCTGTGGACATACCACTCAGGTCTAGCTCCAGAGAAAGAAAACTAACCGAAAAAGGCCAAGAGTTGCACATCCAAGAGAACAAAAAACGTGAGAAAGCGTTCCACAAGGTCTATGACTCTTGGAAGTGGGTGGCAAGAGAAACTAGGAAGAAACTAAAGGCCCTTTGTACAGTAGAAGAACTCAATGACTTACAGGAAAGCATTCAAGGAAAGTACAATGCTGTAAGTCTGCGGTACGAACCCATTCTACGTAACAGTAACACCACAGCAGAGATTGTTAAAAAGATGGAAGCCTGTGTTACGCTCACAAAAGAAATTTGTAGCCTCATAAACAATCGTGTAGAGACTATTGACGAAGATTATAATAGTCATCTTGAGAAAGAAAGAGTAAGAGCAACATTAAACAAAGATGAATATGGATCTATCTTTGGTCACACTGAAACTGAAACCATAAGCTCATCAAAATCATCAGAGAGTTCAAGCAGCCATACTAGCTCATCTAGTATTAAGAACAGCAAGGCAGAGGCACAAGCAGAGCTTGCTGCTAAAGTGGAGCAATCAAAGGCCACAAAGGAAATTCAAGCACGGGAAGCACAGCTCCAAAAATTAGAAAATGAATGGAAACTTAAGGAGTCAAAAATGCTGGCAGAGATAAGGCAAAAAGAAGTGGAAATGCAACAACAGCTGGATCAAGAAAGAGCAAAACTGCAGCAGTTAAAAGAAGAAAAGGAAATAGCTGTAGCAGCCGCTCGTGTGAGAGCATATGACGAATGTGAACATGGTGTAAAGAATGTTGAAGAAATTAAAGATATTGACCATAGAATCAACCCATTCTTCTCTAGAGATAAACCCTGCTTGAATCCAGATGCTACATCATTCCAGCCTTACCAATCAGCTCCTGAGGTGGCAGTAAATCCAGAGACATCCAATCTAGCTGAAGCAATCACTAGCTCATTAAGTATGAGTCGCTTGCCAGTCCCTGAACCCACAGTATTCAGTGGAGATCCTTTAAGGTTTACTGATTGGAAAATGTCATTTATGACTCTTATTGACAGAAAGCCTCTCCCAGCTAGTGAGAAGATGTTCTATCTCAGAAACTATCTTGCCGGAGAAGCACGCAAAGCTGTTGAAGGTTTCTTTTACCGAGACTCAGAAAGTGCTTACATTGGAGCATGGAAAGTCTTACAAGACAGATATGGGAATGCGTTTATTATAC
The DNA here is from genome assembly GCF_011125445.2 of Fundulus heteroclitus. Classification (NCBI taxonomy): domain Eukaryota; kingdom Metazoa; phylum Chordata; class Actinopteri; order Cyprinodontiformes; family Fundulidae; genus Fundulus; species Fundulus heteroclitus. Next base: position 7,275,892 of record NC_046373.1, read on the forward strand.
AGAAAGCTTTTCGTGACAAGCTTGCAGGATGGCCAAAGATCAACGCAAATGACTCACTTGCACTACGTGAATTTTCTGACTTTCTCCAAGGCTGCAAAGAAGCAATTCCACATGTTAAGGGATTAGCTATCCTCAATGACTGCGATGAGAATCATAAATTGCTCAAAAAGTTACCTGAATGGATTGTTCGCAGGTGGAGTCGAATAGTTGTGGATAAACTTGATGAATCGGGTGATTATCCAGATTTTAAATGCTTCACAGAGTTCTTGAGCAAAGAGGCAAAAATAGCCTGTAATCCCATCGCCTCACCCCTGTTGGGCAATTTCAAGTTTGCAGCGGACAGAACCCCAAAGAGAGCCAGAACTTTTAATATAAATGCACAACAGCAAGGTTTCAGTCATGAGACACAAGATACAAATAGCTATAAACCAAAATTACCTTGCTTAGTTTGTAAAAGTGAAACCCATGGCATTACCAGGTGTCCCGCTTTTGCCTCAAAGAGTGTTGAAGACAGAAGGACATTCATACATGAAAATCGGCTCTGCTTTGGGTGCTTGAGAAAAGGTCATGTCACCAAAGATTGCAAGAGACGACACACATGCAGTATATGCAGACGTCGTCATCCAACTTGTTTACATGAAGAGAGAAAGGAAAGACCTGTGGGGACTACAACAAATAGCTACACTAACACGGAAGGACATGCAAGCCAAGAACCACACAGAGTTGTGTCCCATGCATCAACACAGCATGCTTCTGCCACCACCAGTATTGTACCAGTACTTGTGTCTTCACTACAAGAGCCACATAAAGAAATCCTAACATATGCAATGCTGGACACACAGAGTGACTCAACGTTTGTGTTGGAAGATGTCATCGACAGACTGAAAGTGGATTCCCATCCAATAAAGCTGAAACTCAGTACTATGACTGCTGTCAACACAATCATTTCCAGTAAGAGTATTCATGGTCTACAAGTTCGAGGACTTAACTCAGAGAGTCGCATCCAACTACATCAAGCTTATAGCAGAGACTTTATCCCAGTGGACAAGTCCTATGTCCCCACGAAAGAAACTGCATTAATGTGGCCTCATCTCAGAAACTTGGCAGATAAGTTACCACCCGTTCAAGACTGTGATGTAGGGCTTCTCATAGGATACGACTGTCCAGTGGCCCTAGCTCCACTTGAAGTTATAACAGGTGACAGAAACCAACCCTTTGCACAGAGATCAGAACTAGGATGGAGTATAATAGGTTCATCAAACCCACACCTTGATAGACAAGGAAGTCAAAGCTTTGTGCATCGACTTTCAGTAAAGGAGCTACCAATCCCATCGGCGACTGACATTTTAAAAGCCTTAGAAGCGGATTTTAGGGAGAGAAGCCACGAAGATAAATATGTGTCCCAAGATGATGTGAATTTTATACAGTTTCTCAGTAACAACATCACACAGAGGGATGATGGGCATTTTGAAATGCCTCTCCCGTTTAAAGGCAGCAGTCCGCCTAACCTACCGAACAACAAAAGACTAGCCCAAGTTCGTCTGCAGTGTCTTAAGAAAAAATTAAAGGCCAGCAAACAATACTATGAGCAATACAAAACATTCATGGAGGAAACCATAAACAAGGGTGATGCAGAGCCTGCCCCTACAATATCTGAGGGAGAAACAGAGTGGTACCTTCCACATCATGGCATCTACCATCCTAGAAAACCAGATAAGCTGAGAGTCGTTTTTGACTGTTCAGCCAAATTCCATGGTGTTTCTCTTAATGACACACTGCTTACTGGGCCTGATTTAATCAATCCTTTGTTAGGAGTGCTATGCCGCTTCAGGAAGGAGACCATAGCAATAATTTGTGACATAGAAAGAATGTTTTACCAATTTTCTGTCACTCCTGAATCCAGGAATTATCTTAAATTCCTCTGGTGGAAAGGTGGAGATTTGGAGAAAGAACCACAGGAGTACAGAATGGCCGTTCATCTCTTTGGAGCTGCTTCTTCCCCAGGATGTGCCAATTTTGGGTTAAAGCATCTGGCACAGCAACACAAGACTAACTATCCTCAAGCCGCCATATTTATTGAGAAAAACTTTTATGTGGATGATGGTTTAGTTAGCGTGCCATCAGTTGAGGAAGCCAAGAAACTGATCATTGAGTCTCAAGAATTATGTAAAAAGGGAGGCTTACGGCTTCATAAATTCAATTCAAACAATGAAGATGCTCTCGCCTGTTTGGATCCTTCAGAAGTAGCAGCAGCCATTGAGCCCCATGGTTTGGATCCAGCCTCATCAGAGCGTGCACTCGGCATTCAGTGGTTGATAAAAAATGACACCTTCATTTTTAACATCGACTTAAAGGATCAACCTTCAACCCGCCGCAGCTGCTTGTCCATCGTTGCTTCACTTTATGATCCTCTTGGATTCATTGCTCCATTCAGCCTTAGTGGAAAACTTATTCTTCAAGAGCTTTGTCACAGAGGCATAGGATGGGACGATCCTCTCCCAGAGGATATAAAGCCACGGTGGGAGAAATGGATTAATGATCTACTGAAATTGAAAGAGATCTCGATTCCTAGATGTTATCATCCCCCTGATTTCCACAACATAGTCAGAGTAGAGCTGCACCATTTTTCAGATGCCAGTTGTGTAGGATATGGTGCATGTTCTTACCTGAGGTACATAAATGACAAGGATGAAGTCCACTGTAGTCTTGTGATAGCAAAGGCAAGGGTTGCTCCCTCAAAGATCATAAGTATTCCAAGATCAGAACTTGCAGCAGCGGTGGTTTCGACAAAGGTCAGTGTTACGCTTAGATGTGAACTTGACCTGAAGATTGATCAAGAATTCTTCTGGACTGACTCACGAGTTGTACTAGGGTACATCAATAATGATGCTCGCAGGTTCCACATATTTGTTGCTAACCGTGTTCAACTAATCAGAGATAACAGTGATCCTAATCAGTGGCATTATGTTGAAACCTTAGAGAACCCGGCCGATCATGCATCCAGAGGTCTTTGTGCTTCAAATATTCATTCCACAAACTGGCTGCAAGGACCAAGGTTTCTTTGGGAGCATGAGTTACATCTAACACCAAGTACTCCAACAGAATTACTTGTCGGTGATCCTGAAGTAAAGACAATTCAGGTGCTTGTAACCGAAGCCAAAGGCATTAATGACATCCTCAAACGCCTGAATCGGTTTTCCTCTTGGACAACACTTCTTAAGGTGATTGCAAGAATCAAGAGACTGAGTTCAAAGCAACAACATAGCAAACACGTGACGGTTGAAGAGCGTGAAAGGGCTGCTGAAACGGTGATTAAGATTGTACAACAACAAGCCTTCCCAAATGAGATAAAGATGCTTGAAGGTAAAAAGAACATTCCAAATACCAGCGCTCTTTTCAGTTTTGATCCAATCTTGTCTGATGGGCTTCTCCGTGTCGGTGGGAGATTAAATCAGTCATCTCTCTGTCTTAAAGTTAAGCACCCAGTGATCCTACCCAGCAACAGTCATATTACTAAGCTGATTGTGTCCCACTACCATGCCAAGACATGCCATCAGGGTCGAGGCCAAACACAAATGGAGCTTAGAACCAATGGATTCTGGGTCATTAGTGGGAGTAAGTTTGTGGCCAAGCTGATACGCGATTGTGTGTTTTGTAGAAAACTTAGGAGGCCAACAGAAAAGCAGAGAATGGCTGACCTTCCTAAAGAACGTGTTGAATTCTCTGCACCTTTCACGTATAGTGGAATGGACTGCTTTGGCCCTTTCATTGTGAAGAAAGCCCGTAAAGAGTACAAAAGATATGGCCTAATTTTCACATGTCTCTACTTCAGAGCTGTCCATATTGAAATGCTCGAAGACTTGTCAATGGACTCATTCATAAACGCACTGAGATGCTTTATTAGCATTAGAGGAGCTGTACGACAACTGCACTGTGATCAAGGCTCTAATTTTGTTGGTGCTAGAAACGAGTTCACAAAAGCACTGAAACAATGTGACACCGAGTTGCTAGAAGCTTTCTTGACGGATCAGCAGTGTGAATTTGTTTTCAATTCCCCCTCTGCCAGTCATGCAGGTGGAATCTGGGAAAGACAGATCAGAACCGTCAGAAATGTATTGAATGCTACCTTTGCACAGTGCTCAGGCCGACTGGATGACGCTTCCCTCAGGACATTGCTATATGAGGCTATGGCTATTGTCAACAGCCGCCCATTAACAGTGGATGGAATCAATGATCCTCGAGCATTGGAGCCTATAACACCGAACCATCTCATTATGATGAAATCTAAGGTTGCTCTCCCTCCCCCTGGAGTGTTTGTCAAAGAGGACCTATATGCCACCAAAAGGTGGAAGAGAGTGCAGTATCTCATTGAACAATTCTGGAGCCGCTGGAAAAGAGAATATTTGTTGAACATTTCCATGAGACAGAAATGGCACTCAGCTCAGCGCAACCTCAAGAAAGAGGACATTGTCATTATCAAAGATGATAATCTTCCAAGGAATAAATGGCAACTAGGACGAGTGGTGGAAACTGTCCAAGGCAGTGATGGATTGGTCCGTCGAGTCAAAGTTCAAGTCGGAGAGCAAAAGTCAAATTCCTCTTCTAAACCCTCAGTTATTGAGAGGCCAATCCAGAAATTGGTTCTTCTTTTGGAGAATTGACTTTTGTACAGTTAAATTTGCTCCATGATACTTTTATGCAATGTTTATTTAGTAGAGTCAAGAAATCCTGCCCAATTAATTTGTCCTTTACACATTACCTTGTTCATTCATTGTGACAGGATTTGGTGGGAGTGTAAATGGCTACTAAATGATAAAATTCTCCTTCTTGCTCATGGATTTAACAGTGACACCTAGTGGTTCATTTATGCATTTATTTTGAAGAAGGGTAGATTTCTTCTTCATGTGTTTTGTTATATGTAGCACTTCCTGTTCTTACTAAGCACAGAGACAATGTTTGATCCTGAAGGAACCTGAAGAAAATTGTTAAGATAGCGCCCTTGGAAAGCAGAATGAGGTATGAGTATATGCAATTGTGATTTGTGATAAGAGATGTTGTTCATTTGTTTAAGAAGTTGTAGAATGTCATGTTTGTTTAAAAACAGAACTTTGTATGCTGATGGTTTTCTACAAGAGTTGAGCATGTCCAACAATTGTGTATCTTTGTATTTCATACTGCAGTTTTCACGGTGTCTTTCACAAGAAGAGTAAAGATTAAACTGCACCCGTTTGGAACTCCCTGCGTCTGGCTGTTAATTCCAAGAGGCCGCTACAATGTCAGTTGGGAATAAACCAGAGATGCCGTAGATTAGTGAACTTTTCAAGTTCGACATCGATTAGACTCATATTGTAAACAGTCAATTACAACAATAACTTAAAAATCAGCACCGCTCTGACAGCATGCATTTTCTGCCCCACTGTATGGCCAAGTCTATAACAATGGCTTTATATTTGACGTCAGTTCTGCGTTGCACCCTATTACTCTGTCTTATCACGTACACACCAAGGCTAAAAAAAAACTGCATTTTTAGAAATCTTCACTTTGGCCTGAGCTTTCAGAATCATTCCTTTTTAGACATGTAAAACGGCATTTATGTGAGGATGAAATGCCTAACCGCATAAAAATGTATCCGTTTTCACAAATATCTGGCTACATGTGGATTAGTCTGCAGTGGGGTGACAGCAAGTAGGTAAACTTCTACTCAAGAAGGCCTGTATAGGAATCCTTGATGAGGGACGTATCGCATGGTCATGCAAAATATGTGTACAACCCTTTACATGGAGGACTTTGCAATGTCAGAGGTTTTCACTTTTTGCAATCCATAGTATTACCTTTCAACAGGGGCAAGTTTCATTATCTGCACCCGCTGCAAAGCGATAAAAATGATTGCGATGAGTGTCCTGCCTTTGGAGTGAAAATGAGAAGCGCTGATATCAATAGTTGCCCTCGACTTCCTAAAGTTATCAATGAACTCAGTCTCTGTGAACTTGTTAAAATTCCTGCCCTACCAGTCCTGGCCTTATTTCCACTTCCAAACAGATCTTTGTTTAGCCAAAACTTTGTAAAATGCTTTATATTTCCCCCTCAGCACCTTCTGACACGATGGCTTCCTTTGGACACTTTAATCCATAAAACCTATTTCTTCCATGTTTGCTGGACTAAAGTTGGCTGCATGAAGTCATTAATATTGTTCTTTTGTGCATGCAGTCAGTTTGGAGCCACAACAGCAGCATTTTAAAAGTAATGGGTATAACCTTGCAATAAAAGAAAAATACAATTTGGATTTCAGAAAAAAATTGAGCGTTAAGACCTGTAGTGGGAACATAGCTACGTTTGCTGTGTCTTTTATCATTCGATAAATCCCACAGAATGACATTATGGCTTTGTAAGCTTTTAGGACAATATATGGATGCAGTTTAATGCACACTTAAAACATACTGGTTCCTTGTGTGCAAATGAAAAATCAAAGAAGTCAAGTAAGATATCCAAAAGAGAATTGTGTACCTCCATGAGTCTGGTTCATCCTTCAGTACAAGTTGCAGATGCATAAAGTTGCCAGATGTATCTTTGCAAACAAATATAGACAACACGCACAAAACGTCCAAATCATAATCTCCAGGAAGGAGGCTCCGTGTCCCAGAAATTAAGACATTTTGTGTTTTAAACCAATAACACAAGCGTAAAGACTTGTGAATAATCCTCTATTAAGTCTCATTATCCACAGTAAAATGTATCAATAAATGACTTTGGCTAAAAGGATTTGGGCTGAAAGGCTGCTAAATGAGGAATATTACTCCCAAAAAAAACATTTTAAATAGTCAAGGAACAGTTTGGAAATGCACACAAAGTAAATGAGGAAAAAAAAAAAACTTTTGGAAACATGTCCTGTGATTTCAGTCAACAAAAACTGAGATTTGCTCTACATACAGGATATCTCAAGAAAGAATCCTAGTCCTAGCCCACACAAACAGCACCACACCAAGGGAGTAACCATCCCATTACACCATCAGAGATCCTCAGGTCACCCCTACAGCAGCCACGGGTACCGGGAGAGAATAAAAGAACCACACTCTGAACCCTGAGCCCACACAGTGTTCTCCTTACAGTGTTTACGTGTGTGTCTCTGTTAATATGAAATAATTCATGTGTTGGAATGGCCCAATCAAATTCTAGACCTAAATCCATGTGATGATTCTGTGGCAAGACTTGAAAACTGGAGTTCATAGATACCCTCCACCAAATCTCACTGAGCCTGAGCTATTTTGCAAAGACAGAAGATGTTCACAGTTGGTAAAGACGTACTCAGAAGTATGTTGCCGTTTGAACTACAGCAAAAGATGGTTCTATGAAGTATCAACTTTGTTGGGCCAAATACTGAGGCTGGCTATAATTTCATACAAATGTATCCATTTTCCACTTCACAATTATATATATTGTGAAATTATCAAATGTAAAAAAAATTCTGAGTGTATGAATAGTTTTTGAAGGTAATGTACATATTCCTGCAGAATTTGAACTATGTACTAGTTGCTAGATTTGGTATAGATTTAAAACAGCTAACGTTTTGAAAATAGACTAATATTGATATATTGATTTAATATTGCCTTTATTTCTACAATGGGTCAGTTTTCTTACTCCTCTGCTAGCAACACTGCTCTGGGTCATCTGCTTCACTGCAGACAAACATTTTCAGAGCTTTGGGCAAAGCAGCAGGTGCAGTATTTTCTCTGCACTAATTCTGCATGCTGTCCAAGCAAGCCCCTTTTTTTAAATTTTATTTTTAAAAGTGGAGCATATGGCCTTTAAGGCACTAATATGAACATTATGAAACTTGAGAGGGGTTTATGTGGCACAGGGTGGGGGTGATGGCTGCGGCTTAAGTCCTGCAGGTCAGGTTTGTGATGACTGCTGTCCACAGTGGCACTGCTGTGCTCTGGATGCAATGTCCTAAGGTGTCAGATCTTGCAGCAAATACCTCCTGTCTCATTCAGTATACTTCTATTTTGAGGCAGAGAGTGACATTGGTGAGTGTTTCTTATATTATTTTTTTTTCCACTTTTTTCCCACCCACAATGCAAGTATTTGTGTGTGTATGGGTCTGTGTTTGTGGTTACCTAACCACTAAGGTGCACCTACTGCTTTTCCATCTTTTTCTACATCCATTTCTCCCCAGACATCAATAGTTTTATTAGGGTTCTTTGAGCCCCTCAGAAAGGAGGTTTTAGTTTAGAAACTGCATTTAATTCACTAATTGGCCAGGAAGGAAAAAATGTTAAACAGTGTTTACATTTTTCTTATGATAGTAAGTGAAACAAACAGGATTACTAATATTACTTGAAACGTGTGTTACTTGAAAATAAATAATTAAATGCTATTTCAAAGTTTTTAAATGCATTTTTATTTGTCTGATTTGATTCACATTCATACATCTTCTTGGCTCTTAAGTTATCAAATCAAAACATTTTAGTAATCTCCCCCACCTGCTTCAGAACTTGAGGAGACTGCTCTTTCCAATCTGCTGCACCCCAACTGTGGAATACATTGCCTATCTTGTTTGGATCTTGGTTTGGACTATGTTGATACTTTTAAAAAGCTGCTAAAAACACTCCAAGAAGCTTTTTAGATTTGAGCTTTTATCATATGCATTTATGATAGTATTTTTTTTCCTCTTTTGGACATTTTTGTGTATTTCCTTGGGTTTCCCCTCCTTGTGAAGCACCTTCTGATACATGTGTGTGACAACTACGGCACCCTTTGAAAGTTTTGGCATATTTTTTTATTTTTTTTTTATCCAGGCATTGCACTACACATGCAAATCTACTTAGCAGAAAAATATAAAGAAATGTGTTTGGTTCAATAATTTCTTTTTTTATAAAAATGCTTCTTGTCATGAATGATTATGAATGATATCATTCATAACCCTGCTTATTTTGCATTTGTAGATTAAGTATCAGAGATGAGATACAAACAAAAAAGGTACAAACACTGAGGTTGCATAAGTGTACACCCTGAAATTCACACTCTTTAAACTGCCCCTTGTCATATGCACAGAACTGTGTGCAGGGGGGTGTAGGTATGTCATTGCTACTCTTCTATTTCTAGGGTTGAGCGGCAGATGCAGGCTCCACAGCTGAAGTTCAATAATGCTCATCAGGAGGAGCTTAAAGAACAGTCTTGTCATGTTCTTTGATCTTACCTCCTTTGTCTCCTGCCAGAAACTGGATCCTGAAACCCGGAAACAAAAGAAAAAAATTGCAATGCAGCAATATCCTAATGTCTCTGGGTAGATTCACCTTCTCCTAGAACTCTGAATACTTCGACACCAGTAGGTGTCGCCAGCTCAATAAAGGTAAATTATTGTTAATTTCTCCCATGGATGCCCTGAAACCCAGTGCCAAAACCAGAAAAGTCACACCTTTGTACATATCTTCCAATACACTTTTTAAACATTTTACTTTTTGGTCTGTAAATGTCACCTGTATTAAAGTGACAGATTTTAAACATGAAAGCCTTTGATTGAAGTCTATCGACATCCCACATTTTGACTTGAAGATTTATCTTTCAGCACTTTGCATTGTCTTGTTACTGAAAAGTGCTATATAAATAAACTTGCCTTGCCTTGTCTTATCCACATCCCTATAGACGACTACAACAATTTTCTGTCAGCGTTTAGTTCTGGCCTTTGGCTGGGCAATTTCAGAACTTGAATGTTCCTCTAATGGTTTTTTATTTATGTATTTATTTTGTATGTGTGCTTTGACTCACTGCGATGCTCTAAAGTAAAAATCATGTATGTCTTCAGCTTCCAAGCAGAGACCCAGAGATCTTAGATCAAAACTGTTAACACTGTCAGGTTTGATGGGTTTGTTGAAAGACCGAAGCGCAGACAAGAGCTGGGAAGCCGCATGTTGAATGATGGAATGTTTATTTAAATAAAGAAAGCTTACAAGGCAACAAGGATGACAGGAACGAGAAGCATGACACAGATGAGAGCAGAACAAGGTAGAATGATGGATGAAGGCGGAGGACCTAACAATGCGTGTGACAAAACTGGCTGAACTTATAGGGGAGGAGACACAAGGAACAGCAGGTGTAGCAGATGACTCAGGTGAACTGAGTAAAGACAATTAGAAGAGGGAGGACAATAACATAATCTAACAGGGAACAGGAGAATGGCCAGACCTGAGGCAAAAATCTAACTAAACTAAGCAAGCAGAAAATAAAGATCTACAGAACTACAGAAAGAACACAAGCTAAATAAACAGGAACCAAATCTACCAGATACAAGAATAATTTATTAAATTAAATACTGAACAGAAACTGAACTAATGACAGAAACAAGAATTTCAGGATGAACAATACTAAAGGTGCACAATATAAACTGCAGGATCCCCTCGACCCTGATGTTGCCGGCTGGAACAACAACCTGGATGCTGCAGGCTGGCACCTGGACCTGGGCTCTAAAGTTCTTGGAACCCCTGGCAGATCTCAGACGTGTAGCGGCAGGTCCACTAAAACCCACAGTGGAGCTCAGAATAACGGCGGCTGGTATGCTGGAACCTCTGGCAGAGATCAGACTGCTGGCAGCCGGTCCGCTAAAACCCCTGGTGGAGCTCAGAATGACGGCGGCTGGTATGCTAAAACTCACAGTGGAGCTCAGAGTGGTGGCGGCCGGTCTGCTGGAACCCATGACAAAACTCAGAACCACAGATGTTCTCTGACGAGACGGGGTCGCTGAAGACCTCTGGCGAGACCGTGTCACTGATGACTTTGGGTGAAACTGGATGTAAAAGTGCTGAAACGCTGAGTTTCTTTAAAGCAAGGTTAAAAACCTATTTGTTCAGAGTTGCCTTTAAATGCCAATTTTGAAGTTTGTGTCTTAAACTGTATCTGACCTGCTTGCCTCTAATGGTTTCCCTCTGTCTTTGTAATGCTTTCCTTTCCTCTGTTTTTTTCTTTTTTTTCTGGTTTGTTCACTTTGAATTGTCTTGTCACTGCAAAGTGCTTTATAAATAAGCATGCCTCGTCTTGCCTTGGATCACTGATTACCTTGTGTGAGACCAGGTCTCTGAAGACCTCAAACAGGAATCCCAGGAAGGTCCCTAACATTATCTCCAGAGCTGAAGGTCAGGAACTCAGTGCTCATCCTCGCTGGCCTAGAGCCCTGCAGGCTGACACGGGAGTCTGGCAGGCTGGAGACCTGATGGCTGGCACAAGCTGTCAGTACACTGGAACTCTGCAGCCTAGAGCTCAACAACCCTTAAAGGAACCTAGAACGACGGTGACCAGGTCACGGGAAACCACATCGCTTGCACCAATGGGGGAGTTCTGAGAAGCTGAAATCCTGTTCTGGTGCTTTAGACTTGGCCTCATGGAGGATTCTTTGAGCCACGGTGGTCTTCAGGAGGCTTGGAACCGCCAAAAAGCTCAAACAAGATGCCATTCAGGCAACCCAGCATAGCTCAGAGCTTTGAGGCAAGTGCACCTGGACCACCCCCCCCCACCCCCCATTGATGTACTTGGAGACCTGTATATGGAGAGTGTCTGTCTGGATTCCCTCCCTCCCTCTGCCCCCGAAGCAGCTGCTGTCTCGGGAAGCTCCACTGATCGGAATGCGGAAGCGTCTCGCCGACGATGAGAACCACAGTGCTTGGACAAACCAGGAAGAGGCAAAAAAGGAATGCCAGGTTGGTTTGTGGGGAGTTGGAACTGGGTTCCCCAGTTGGGAGCTGATGAAGCTGGCATCAAAGGAGGTGCCACAAGAGTCTGCAGAAAGCAAATATGCTGATTTTTTTTTTTTTTAGCGTATATCTATTAGTTTATTTTTATTTTTTTTTACAATCATCTTCTGATTGATGATTTAGCTTTAGCTAAAGCATATACAGTGTATCAACAAAAATTAGTACAGGTTAACTTTATTGTTAGATTATCAGATTAACTATACCTGATTTAAGTATGTTATCAATAACACTGAATGGTTAAATTAGGCATAAACATTTATCAGCAATATAAATGTATATATTTTTTATAGCATATTCACTTTTGAAATCAGTTTTTTTGTGTTATTTATTTCTTGTCCAGGCAATTCAATTCAATTCAATTTTATTTATATAGTGCCAAATCATGAAACATGTCATCTCAAGGCACTTTACAAAGTCAAGTTCAATCATATTATACAGATTGGTCAAAAATGTCCTATATAAGGAAACCAGTTGATTGCTTCAAAGTCGCAGCATTCACTCCTGGGGAACCGTAGAGCCACAGGAAGAGTCATCTGCATGGCTTTGCTGCAATCCCTCATCATAGACATAATATAAGAGTAGACGCGTCATTGGGCGGGTTCTGCCTATGCTGCGATGCGTCAGAGCGTCCGCCATCTTAAATGTGGCAAATCTGCAGTTACTCAGTCACTTAAACAGTATCAGAGGGACTTTAATCTCTGAATATACTTTTTATTCGTAGTATTTTTTTTTTTGTAATATTACAAGTTTATTTTCGTATCCCTTTAGCTTCATTCTCCTGAATTTATTCTCCTAAAGAATAAAAATATTTAAAATAATCCAACCTGGCCCTATTACTCCAGGAGTGAAATAATTCTGCAAACTGTGATTATTCTGGAAATGTTCCCCCTTAATTCTCATAATATGATGTTTTTATCATAACATTATCACTTTTGTGTTTGTTTGTTTATTTTTACTTGATTGACCTAGGACTTTTTTTCCTCATATTATTAATTTACCTCTTTATTACTGCACCCAAAAGTGTTGTTCCTATAGGTTCACATGTGACACGTTTAAATGAAATAATGAAGACCACAATGTTTAGATTGTAACAAATTTATCCTTAAAAACCATACACACAGAAATATATATATATCTATATATATATAGATATATAGATATATATATATATACACCAAATTATATATATATTGATAAATATAATATATATATATACTATATATATCTATATATATTCTTCGCTCTCTCTCAATCTATCTCGTCCTCTGTTACTCTCTCATCTCTACCTCCTCTCTCTCCTCTCTCTTCTCTCGCTGCTTCTGCTTCGCTCTCTCATGTGTGTGTGTGTGTGTGTGTGTGTGTGTTTATTGCAGCACAGGAATGAGGCATCTTCTCTGGTCCACGTTCACAATAACAGAACTCAACTTTTTTCTGCCACATACAATATGGCGGTGACGTTGACGTGCGAACCTGCGCCCCATGACGCGTCTACGTATATGATGTCTGTGTCCCTCATACTGAGCAAGCATGAAGCGACAGTGGGAAGAAAAACCACCCATTAACGGGAAGTAAAACCTCCGGCAGAACCGGGCTCAGTATGAACGGTCATCTGCCTCGACCGACTGGGGTTACAGAAGACAGAACAGAGACACAACAAGAGAAACAAAAAAGCACAGAAGCACACATTGATCTAGTAATCTGTTCTACATTAGATGGTAGTAGCGGGTGAGCCGTCTTCTCTGGATGATGTCACAGTTAACAGAACGCCAGACCAGGTGTACCTACTATGAAGAAAAAGAGACAGAGCAAAAAGTTAAAAGCTGAAATGACGACAGTCATTTCAATGTAATACAATGCAAAACTGGAGAACAGTAGACTGAAGAACAGTAGAAATCAGTAGAGTGAGAAAATTAGACCCTGATGTCCTCCAGCAGCCTAGGCCTATCACAGCACAACTATAGAGATAGCTCAGGGTATGAGCCACTCTAACTATAAGCTTTGTCAAAAAGGAAATTTTTGCAGATTTGTTTTGCAGTTCAATAGCACCAGACACAGGTCACATTAAAAATAAAAGTAGTTTATCCTTTTACGTCTCATATATCAAAAACAAATTAATATTTTAATAATAATCCGGCTGGGGTATGACTAGTTTAGCTATTTCAGAACAAGAGATGGCCAAATAAAGTGCACACCTCTTTAAGAAAAAAAGTGGAATAGTAGTGAATACTAAAACTCTGTACAGCATGAAAGGCTTGACCAGGCATGCAAATAAGCAATTAAAATCTCCTTTGGTGTGCCCGACTTTTTTTTTGTCTCATGGTGTTTTCCGAGGCCATGTCGCCGATTTTAAAAGGCAGCACATTAGACACATTAGACCTTATAAGTGACTGTTTAACATACAATTTTTAATCAGGGTGTAATTAAACGATAAAACATGGTGTTGTATTCATTTTTGTGCAGTAGATTATATGCGGTGAGAAAGGCCTTTTTCCATTGATTTTCAAAAGTAGAAACAAAATTATAACTGCGCGCATTACAAGGAGACTGATGTACTAAAGTGATAAGGCTCTTACTGCCCTCTGTTAGGGCAGGCCCTTACTTATTTTAGATTTAGCAGACCAAATAAAAGGGCATTTCTGTACTCTTGCAAGAACTCAGCTTGAAATGTCAGCCTGTCGACTGCCCCTATGTCGGCCCTCTCTTTCTACTGTTGATGTGTTTATCTCACTGTGTGTGACCAGGCATGCATGTAGTGTATGTGTGAATATATATATATATATATATACACTGCTATGCTCTGTCTCCAGGGTAACAGCCGAAGAGAAAACATGAGCACAATTACAGAAATAGCAGTAATTTCAACATTTGGTTTGCTCTGTTTTTAGTCCTTTTCACATTTCCCCCTCTTATGACACAGGAGCATGGCCTATTTGATTTAAAATGTCAGCATAATTGGAGAACATCGGGTTTTCTAAAATGCCCCTTTGTTTAAATGTTTACAAGCTAAAGCCTTTATTCAAGTTGGATTGAGTATTTTAGTTATGTTTTATTCTCTTCTATGTAAGGCAGATTGACGTACCTACAGAACTGAGCTTATTGTATGCCACAATCTCCAGGTATTGATGATAAACATTAGGTTCCTGGGAATCGTGCAGTTTTCTCACTTTAGTATTACCATCTGTAGAGTCAGTTTCTGCTCATTATGGTTTAAGTAGTTTATTCCTGTTTCTGTTTGATCCTTATTTTCATGTCTGCCTTTCTTCAGTTCAGTTAGCAAGTTCATTTCATCTTTATCTGTTCATTCCCCATGGTTTTCTGTTACTCCTCATTAACACATTATTCCTTCATCTGTGCATTCTCTGGTATGTCACAAATAAAAGCCAGTCCAGTCAATACGGTATTTCCCACAGGCTCGTTAGAGCATGACAGAGAACCCTCCTCTGTTGTCAGTCAGAAATATGGATCTGAAAATCAGATGAGCCAGAGAGGAGGTCAGCGCAGGAAGTATAAAGCGGCCCGGTGTTATTTCAAAATAAAGGAGTGAGGTTCGTCTGGATGCAGTAATGGATCCAGTGAATGAAAGGATGGAGCGCACGAACAATGTAGTCAGTGTGAAGCTGGCTTTAGGTTATGCTCTCCTCCTGTTCCTGTCAGCTCATCGCTCTCCCTCCCTCAGCTTGATTACCATAACAATTTTCACCTGTACTAATTGCTCCACCTGCCTTTTCCTCTGTCATCTCCGCCATTTAGTCAGCCAGTTCCTTCATAGTCAGTCAGGTCCCCCCGTTATACCACCCATGTTTCTGGTTTCCATTATTGGCATGTCTTGCCTGCAAGTAAAACATTGTCAGCTATGTTTTACTTGCTTTACTTTCAATGGTCACTTCCGTCTTCGTCAGAGGTGTCATCAGTTGCTGTTCATTGAGGCGGTGACCGCCTGTCTGTTGCACTGACAGGTCAACACCGCCCCCCTGCTGGTGGCTTTTTGCTGAAAAAAAAAAAAAAAAAAACATATTACGGATTGGGATAAGGTTACGTCATCAACAGGAAAAACAACAGAAACCAGATTTGCATCGTGGAAGAGGTGGAGATCAGGAAACGAGATATAATATAACTGACAGGCCGGCAGCGGTTCAATGAACAGTAGCTGACGACACCTTTGACGAAGACGGAAGGTGCTGTCGAAACACATTAGGTATGTTTTAGACAAAATGGTCCGTCTGATAATAGAAGAAAAGAGTAATGGACACTTTTAGATGCTCAGTCAAATATGTGACAGGGCAGCGTAGTTTCCCTGAGACTTTTAAAACTGCTGCTACAATTTTTTTTTACATCATTATTATTCACTTTTTCAGCATTTCAAAATGCTACTCCTAGTAATTATTACAGCGGTTGTCCTTTAAGACTTTTACATTTGGACCAAACTTAATTCTAATTAACCGCTTCTGAATCATACCTGCTGGTTTTGCATAGTCTCCAGCTGCATGTTTTTAATCACTGTGTCAAACCAACCAATCGCACGGCAACAACTCAACTCAGCTTTTAGGGGAAGATGGGTCACCAAAGCGAAAACCAAGCTCTTGACTAGGAAAGAAAGCAGAATAAACATTATTTTCAGTGTGGTATTGTTTTTAATGCTTGATAGACTGATCCTAGCATTTCAGAAACAGCTTGTCTGCAAGGATTTTCACACATGACCATCTGTCAAGTTAAAATAAGGCATAAGATAAAATATTGTGTAAGTGGCAGTTGTGGGGATCAGGATGAAAATGCCACACAACTGTAAGCATGTCAAATCTCAGTAGACAACTGGCTAACTGGTCCATTTGGTTTGTACTATATACACCATATATTTTTGTAACACGAAATGGGTAAGGGTTTTTATATGTTAAGTTTTTTTATGATAAGCTTCAATTAGGATCCAATTAGAATTTGAAAAATATTAGTCTTAGTGAAACATTTTCCAATGTGTTTGCAGGAGGTCTTACTTTACTTCTCAGCTTCAAAGTCCTCAAGCAAACACCTGCTTACTTCAGGGCTTAAGGGGCAAAATTTAAAATAGATAAAATAAATAAAATAGTCTGCCTCCTATTCCCCTCAGATTCTTAGAACACTACTATATACTTCTATCTCTATGTTTCTCTCTCTTTCCCCCTTGTCTGTGAAAACTACGGCACCCTTTGAAAGTTTTGGTATATATATATATATATATATATATATATATATATATATATATATATATATATATATATATATATATATATATATATATATATATATATATATAAGTTCCATGTTCATATAACATAAGTTCCATGTTCTATGTCCATGTGTAACTAGTATTGTTAACTACAAGTGGCACAGTGGTCCAAATTGTGATGGATGGGCGGATGCAATGGGTTCCTGTTCCAATTTTTCATTTTGGGCAGAAGAGTAAGTACTGGGTCCTTGCTCTAACTCTGCCAGGAGTGGAATATATTTATGCTTGTTATTTAGCTGAACAAATTCAACCAAAAAACAGTTCAGTAAGTCCTCTGGATGGAGTTTTCTTTGTTGAAATTTTCTTTGTTGAGACTTCTTCAGTTGAAGGAATTACAGGTAACTGTGACAATTAAAACAGGTTGTTCACATGCAAAAGAGGACCATTAGTACTCTGATTCGTATTGTTGCCAGAGGGCTGTGTCATACTCGCAATAAGCACATTGTAAGAGGGGGGGGTATTGGACCTGGATGTCTCCCCCCATGTTTGGGGTAATTTCTTATGACAAAGGGGCTTATTTTACTCCTCTTTCAATCCAACGTTCTTTCTATCCAAGATAAGAACATCTTCATCCCTGAAAGAGTGACTGCTGGCTTGCAGATGATTGTGACCGGGTTTTATATGTCTAAGTTTTTTAATGATAAGCTTCAATTAGGATCTCCATTAGAATTTGAAAAATATTAGTCTTAGTGAACATTTTCCAATGTGTTTTGCAGGAGGGTCTTACTTTACTTCTCAGCTTCAAAGTTCCCCTCAAGCAAAACACCTGCTTACTTCAGGGCTTAAGGGGCAAAATTTAAATAGATAAAATAATAAATAGTCTGCCTCCCTATTCCCCTCAGATTCTTAGAACACGTACCATATACTTCTATCTCTATGTTTCTCTCTCTTTCCCCCTTGTCTGTGAAAACTACGGCACCCTTTGAAAGTTTTGGTATATATATATATATATATATATATATATATAAGTTCCATGTTCATATAACATAAGTTCCATGTTCTATGTCCATGTGTAACTAGTATTGTTAACTACAAGTAGCACAGTGGTCCAAATTGTGATGGATGGGCGGATGCAATGGGTTCCTGTTCCAATTTTTCATTTTGGGCAGAAGAGTAAGTACTGGGTCCTTGCTCTAACTCTGCCAGGAGTGGAATATATTTATGCTTGTTATTTAGCTGAACAAATTCAACCAAAAAACAGTTCAGTAAGTCCTCTGGATGGAGTTTTCTTTGTTGAAATTTTCTTTGTTGAGACTTCTTCAGTTGAAGGAATTACAGGTAACTGTGACAATTAAAACTGGTTGTTCACATGCAAAAGAGGACCTTTAGTACTCTGATTCTGATTCATATTGTTGCCAGAGGGCTGTGTCATACTCGCAATAAGCACATTGTAAGAGCGGGGAAATTGGACCTGGAGGCCTCCCCCCATGTTTGATGACAGGTCATTTCTAATGACAAAGGGGCTTATTTTACTCCTCTCTCAATCCAACGTTCCTTTCTATCCAAGATAAGAACATCTTCATCCCTGAAAGAGTGACCGCTGGCTTGTACATGAGTGTGACCTACAGAATCTTGGTCTTCTGCTGTTGCTCTTTTGTGCTGGGCCTTCCTTTGGGTCAGTGGCTGCTTTGTTTCCCCTATATAAAACTGGTCACAGTCCTCGTGGCACTTAACAGCATCTACAAGCTTGCTCTGTTTGTGCCGGGGGACCGGCTCTTTGGGGGAGCCAGTCTTTGCCATAATGTGTTTTTGGTTTTGAAAAACACTGGGATGTCATTTTTAGAAAATAAACGCCTCAATTTTTCTGAAACTCCCGCAACATATGGGATGAGTACTGGTTTGGTTCTAGGTTTGGGGTCTTCAATTCAAGTCCTTGAGGGCCAGTGTCCTGTAACTTTTGTTTGTTACTCTGCTTCAACACACCTGAGTCAAATAATCTGGTCATTAGCAGGACTCTGGAGAACTTGTCCGCATGCTGAGGAGATAATTCAGCCATTTGATTGAGGCGTGTTGGATCAAGGACACATCTAAAAGTTCCAGCCCTCGAGGACCAGAATTGAGGGCCGCTGCCCTCGGGCCTGTCTTGTGTGTGATTTCTCCTTCTCTCCCAGGCTCCTGAGTTTGTGGGAACATTGTCTGCTCTGTGATACAGAGACCAGATAACGTTGAACTTGTGCTCCAGAAGGTGATGGGAATCAAACAGCGATTAATGGTCCGTGTGGGTGGGTTTGCAGGTACACGTGAGTCTCTAACTGTCCTCCGTCTGAGACAGACACATCACAGTCCAGGAAAGCCAATCTGCCATTTTTATATCCTATTGTGTGAACTTTGTATATGTGATCTCCTGCTTCAGGGATGCATATAAGCCCCCCCCCCCCCCCCCCCCCCCCCTACACACATACACACACACACGCATGTTAGGCTGATGGTCCTCTTTTGCATGTCCACAAACAGTTGCGATTATTAGCGTTAAACTATTTGAAGGCAGAGTTTCACCTGTAACTCCTCAGAAATTCTTAGAGACAGGAAGAAATATTTCAACAAAGAACCCATCCAGAGGACCAACGGAACTTTTTTTTTTTTAATTATTTTTCTACCTGGATTATTGTGGACTATACATTTATGTTTCACACATATGAGGAACACTGAATGCCTAATGGCAATATTTCCATAGTGGACTATACTATATATAGTCCACTATGGACTATATACTATATAATATATACTATATTATACTATATCAGTGGGTCAACACTCAAAACACATTTCACACAATATTTCAAAGCTTCATGAGAAAACACATGATTTGACTTAATCATAACACTCTTCTCACAAGACGCTTGCATGCTATTCTTATATTTCTAATAACTGTTTCGTTTCATTCTCTGCTTACATGTCATAAGGAAGCCGTACAAGGCATCAGTGTGACATAGATCCAAGCTGACAGCCTGAAATAAGAGTTAACAGCTCCTCTGCCTGGTTCCCTCTGACACATTCACAGTCTTGTAATGTTAAATGAAGTGTACCAAAGATCAGGTAGAGACGCAGGTGCTCTCTGACATCCATGCCAATGTCACCCTTAGTGGTCTTCTCCTCCTACCATCAATAATACATCCTGCCAACCCTCCTCTTTGAACTTTGTCATGTTGCACCATGTTTTATTCCACCATGTTGCGCCTGCCATCCTTTTCTCTATCATCTCTTTGCACTGGCATGCTGTGTTCCACTTATATTTCATGCTAACCTGACTGATCCCCAGCAATGGGTTTCTAATGGGCAAAATGCTGATAATTTGCCAGCTTGTTCCCTGCAATATTTTAAATCCAAATAATACATAACTAAATATATCCTGTGGGCTCTGAGGCTGATGTTTATTTTCTGTCCTTACGGCGCCCTTTTCAAGATGTTGGGGTGGTTTGAACCTGTAATAGCTGACTCAAAGCAATATTCAGAGGACACTGCTGAACAGAAGGCCAGTCCATCAAAGAGCCTATATGATAACTAGCTTTAGACTGGGGGAGGAGGTTCAAGCTGCCAGAGGAAAAATAAACTGCCATGTTTTCACAATCTTATTTTATCTTTTATGTTTTCCCCCATGCCTAACTATGATCTGGGGCCTCATTTATAAAGCTTGTGTATGTAACTTGTGTACGTCATTTTCCATGCAAAAGTTGATCTATTAAAAACAAAACGGAAAAAAAAAACTTGACGGGAAAATGTGCAGTCATTATAGCAACATTATGGTAAGGTGATGAACTGGAGCCACACTGCATCACAGTTCCTCCCAGACGTTCAGTTTCACTCCATATCAAAGTTTAATCATAGACCCACTTTATTATAAGCATTCAAAACCACAGTGTCATTCATGTATGCGCTGGTGACACATAACTATACACAAGAACCTTTCAAATAAATAAAAAAATACCCATAAGCCAACTGAAGTCTTAAAAAAAAAGTCTGCACGACATTTTATTAGGATTTTCTACCACCACATTCCTCTCCCCAATGATCACCAGGGTGACGTGTATCACAGATTAACAGATTATTGTGACAAGGTGTGAGGCGATTACTTTAATTGCTGTCAACATTTCAATACAGTGGTGACACTTATGTGTAACTGCGCGGTGGATGCAGGACTGCAGGAAGACCTTGCAACTGGGAGAACTAGGAAGGAATGCATTTTCATGGATCGAAAAATTTCCTGGCCCATGAGGATGACTGGCTAATATGCTGATTTAGACTCCCTAGAGCATTGGATTCTGTTGTAACCTGCAGCAGACAGACGCTAACCCTGATGTACTTTGTCCTGTATTGCTCTCCAAACCCCAGAGCACAGAGGAGGCGCGCTTTAATTAATACAGCTGATAGATGTGCGCACACAACTGTGGCCTCTTCCCTCCACAGAATGACCATCTGGACACAGTGTGGAGTATTGCAGTGTCTGAGACAGCAATGATATTAACTTTTTATCAACTTATTTTAATATGGACAACATCTTTGCTTTTACCTCTGATTTACACCTTTAATAAAGGCCTTTCCGGGACATTTTTTCACCATTTCTTTGCTCCTTTCTCCGTGGTTGCCATAGGTAACCATAAAATAACAAAGATCCGCTGACTAATTTAAATACACATTGTCATTCGTGATTTGTATTGACCATTTATGATTGAATCTGGGCTTTTATCGGGCAGAATATGAAGCAGAACCTGAAGCAGAACCTGGTAC
This sequence comes from Fundulus heteroclitus, assembly GCF_011125445.2. Classification (NCBI taxonomy): domain Eukaryota; kingdom Metazoa; phylum Chordata; class Actinopteri; order Cyprinodontiformes; family Fundulidae; genus Fundulus; species Fundulus heteroclitus. Next base: position 7,297,618 of record NC_046373.1, read on the forward strand.
GCAAACGTTCAGGTACAACTGTGATCTATAAAGGGAAATTGCTTGCTGGTGTGTGTGCGCATGGTTTTATAACTCCAAACTATTATTTTTGCCGCACACCATTTCCAGTTTTTTGGCATACATACACTTTTAGTATGGATTCTATGCAATGTTTTATAAGTGAGACCCCTGGTCATCTGAGGATTAAGGTTCCATTCTCTATCCATTCTATGAGTGCCCCGGAATTATCACACAAATATTAGCAGGATACCATTGAAAATACCATAGGTCATGCACTGGTATGTGGTCATACCAAAGCCAGGGGGACTTCTCAATACCCACAATCAAGCCCTCAGCTGACAAAAGTGCAGATCAAATGCAAAAGAGATAACTCTGGACCTGAAAACAAAGAAAAGCCAGATTTGTTGGAATATGTGAGAAAGTAATATTGAAATGTTCCAGTCAGTCCGGGTCGGACAGAACACCTCTGATGTCATCACCCTCAGCACAGGCTCCCCTCAGGGCTGCGTCCTGAGCCCCCTGCTGTTCACTCAAATGACTCATGACTGCGTCCCCAGGTTCACCACCAATCACATTGTGAAGTTTGCTGACGATACAACGGTGGTGGGCCTCATCAGAGACGACAACGACCAGGACTACAGAGAGGAGGTGGAGCAGCTGGTGGACTGGTGCAGAGACAACAGCCTGATCCTGAACGTGGAGAAGACGAAGGAGATCATCGTCGACTTCAGGAAGAACCGGCCTCACCACGCTCCACTGCTCATCAACAGCTCAGCTGTGGAGGTGGTCAGCAGCACCAAATTCCTGGGGGTGCACATCACGGACAACCTCACCTGGTCTGTGAACACCACGTCACTGGTGAAGAGGGCACAAAAGCGACTGTACTTTCTGCGGAGGATGAGGAGAGCCCGCCTGCCCCCGCCCATCCTTAAGACCTTCTACAGAAGCACCATAGAGAGCATTCTGACCAGCTGTCTCTCTGTGTGGTGTGGAGGCTGCAGTGCCTCCGACTGGAAGAACGTGAGGAGAGTGGGGCTCCTCTTCCCTCCATTAAAGACATTTCATCGCATTTCATTAGTGCATATATATATATATATATATATATATATATATATATATATATATATATATATATATATATATATATATATTTTTTTTTTTTTGACCCCTCACACCCCCACCATGGACTGTTCTCCCTGCTGCCCTCTGGGAAGAGGTTCCACAGCATCCGCTGCATGACCACCAGGTTCTGCAAAAGCTTTTTCCCTGCTGCCATCAGACTGTTGAACTGCTGAAGTATAAAATGGACTGTGTACCACACTCGCTGATTTGCACATTTGTATCGTATCCTTATCCAGCATTATAAATGCTGCTCAACTCTTAGTCTCCAATATCACTGCTGCACTTTATCCGGAAACTTACTGCATAATTGTTTACAATGCAACTGTCTACTGTTGAATCACTGCTGCACTTTATTGGAAAATTAATGCATATTTGTTTACATTTGTTTACATTTGTTTAAATTTCAACTGCCTACTGTTCACTGCTGCACTTTACCCGGAAGTCAATTGAAACTTATCCTGTAACTGACTGCGATTTATTACTGCATTTTTATCCTGTACTGTAATTCACTGCAAGGTATCCTGTAGAGTTACTGCAATTTTTCTGAGCTGTATGGAAACGAAATTTCGTTCTGTATGCACTCTGTGCATACAAAATGACAATAAAGAAAGTCTAAGTCTAAGTCATGTTGTTTAAATGAATCATAAACAGCATTACTTTATCTTACGGAACCCTGTGCAATCGCCTGCTCTGCACGGATAATGATTCACTCACAACTTGGAGTGATTCCACTTGCTGTGCAGTCTGACTAATTTCTGATAAATGTAGCCAACAATTATTCGGACCTTGTGGGCAGTTAAATATTGTGTATAAAGCACTGAACCTTCACCCGAGATTGTCAAGTGATCATTAGGCATGGAAAAACACAACAAAACAAGCTGTTGACATTAAAAGTAACTTTGTTTTGACCAGTAGTACACTATAAATTTCATAACTGCATTCCAATACACACACACAGTAAAGACCAGAAGTGCATCATAAGGGACAACGATACTCATTAAAAAAAAGATGACTTCATGGATACCAAGATGTGTCCTTTCTTAAAATACCGACCATCATAAAAGGTGTTTTCAAATATGCTAATACACGTGTTTGGATTAAAACGTTTCACAGAATTCACAGAAGCTGTACAATGGAACACATTTAATCAGTAGAAAAGGTGACTGAACTTGCTTGTGTTTGGTTGATTAGCTAGATGTGTTATTTCTAGTAACTGTTCCCTCTACCTGTTATGCGCAGCAAGCTTGTATTTAGTAACTCAACTTGGTAAATCTCAATGTATTTATTCATGCTTTTTGGTGGGTTGAACAATTGAGCTTTGAAGAAATTAAAGATACTGATTAACACATTTTTATATGTGTACAACTCCATAAGAGAGAGAATATATCATGTATCTAACAGTCCTTGAAATTTACTTTATTTTTCGTTCTTTTTCCATAGAAATGTAATCATACTAAGTATGGCTTTCACAATCAATAAATACAATAAATACAATATATTGCTCTATGCAAAACTAATAATGTTTTCAATACAGCTAGGTCCTTCAATTTTAGTAGTCCTGGTTTAATAAATAGTCCTGTAGTGTGCTCCTTTGGAGCAGACTTGTTGATTATTCTTATAGCCCTCTTTTGTACAATAAATAAAGACATCAAATTAGTAGCAATTCTGTTGCCCCACACCTCCACACAGTACTTTAAATGTGGGAAAATCAAAGAACAATAAATAATTCTCATTGCTTTATAAATTAATATATATTTCCCTTTACTCAAAGCAGGAATGTTTTTACAAATTTTCTTTTTAACATATGCTTTGTGAGACTTCCATTTCAATTTCTCATCTATGAGTACTCCTAAGAACCGATACCCTCTCAATGCCATTGAAATTCACGTTAATATTTCTGGGGCGTTTTTGATTTGTGAAACATATAAATTTTGTTTTACTTAAATTTCTTGATAGTTTATTTTGGATAAACCATTTCTGTCGATTCACCATTTCTTGCTTAACAGTTTTCATTAGTTTTGTTACTACCAGACACAAAACATTTTTGTATTATCTGCAAAGAGAACAAAATGCAGTTTGATGCATCAGAGTTTATTTACATATAAAATCAAAAGTTTAGGCCCTAGTACAGATCCTTGAGGAACTCCACATGAAATTGTACTTAATTTAGTTGATGTCTCACATATTCAACATATTGTTGTCTGTTTTCTAAAATAACTAATAACCCAGTTTAATGCTAAATCTCTTATTCCATATATTTGTAATTTCGCTCACAGTATGCTGTGATGAAGTATATCAACAGCCTTTTTCAAGTCAATAAAAACTCCAGCTGTATGGTTTTTGTTTTGAAATTCTGTGGTAATGTCTTCTGTGACTTTCCTTAATGCTAAAGCTGTTGAGCGAGTGCCTCTAAAACCAAACTGTCAATAATTTAATAAAGAATGTTTTTCTATAAAATTATCTAGTCTTTTGAGAAACACTTTTCCAAGATTTCTCAAAATTGAGAGAACAAAGATATAGGCCTGTAATTATTAGAATTGTGTCTATCACCAGATTTAAAGAGTGGGATAATCTTTGCCACCTTCATTTTATCGGGAAAGACAGTATTAAACGATAAATTCAATATTTGTTGTAGTGGTCTGCTAATACAATGTATAGTCTCTTTGAGAATAAACATATCTAAATCATCACTATCACATGATTTTTTACTGTTTAATTATGAGACAGTGGCTACAATTTCGTTCTTGCTCATTTCACCAAGATACAGATTTGACATAGATATAGATTTGAGCTGGAAAGTGGTAAGAGCTCTGGAACTAGATCAGTTGCGCTCTCAGGAGTCTCTCTTAGCGATGTGCAAGTCGTGAACGAGTCATTCAAAACCTGTGAGTCACTTTGCTGACTCATGGCTCACAATTTGTCATCGCTAGTATCCTGATACATAACCTATTGGCCCCTGGCTGCTAAAGTTACCTAAGTGAAAAGAACAGACCAGACAACATGTAACTGGGAAAAGGTTTGTTACTTTAGTTCAACAACCCGAGTCCTTTATGCTCTGAGTTGTGAGCTGTGAGCTCACCAACCAAACCAACCAAACACAGCACAATTCCAGCAAGGGCGGATCAGTGAGTTAAAGAGTCAATGGATGGATGGATGGATGGATGGATGGATGGATGGATTACCTGAAACATATAAGCTAGATGTGTATGTAAAGTTGCCGTGTGCACGATAGCATTTTAAAGCTATTGCTAAATGTCAGCTCTTTTAAGATTCTGTTGTGGTATTTGAGTCTTTGCCACAGTTTGGACAAAAGCCAAACATCTGCAGTCTTAACTGTCTGGCATATTTCTGCTAAATACCCAATAAAACATAACCCGCGTGTATAGCACCATTTTCCCATCAGCAGAGCCATTGTGGTGGAACCCACCATCTGATTGCTTCTCTTTCTTTCTATGGACGTTTCTTTAATTTTCTCCTAAGCTCCTTTTCTAGCTGTCCGCTTTGTTTCAAAGCCACCACTTTAATTACTTTAGCCCACGATGCGAGCTTTGCGTGACTGCTATCGCTCAAGCCTGGCAGTGGGTAATATTGGGGTAGATGATTTGTATTAATGGTGAGTGCCAATGAAGGGGAGATGATGAAAGGGGGGAAAATGATATGCGACAGAAGAAAAGCAGGAGCTGTTAGAAGAAAAAAAAATGCGGCTGATGAGCCACAGATCAGTGGTCTAATGAAGCTTATCCAAACTTTTACCTTTCAGCACATTGTGAATCGCTTAGTTTCCCCTCAGATTGTGTTTTTCCCCCCCCCAGAAAAAGCACGCCCTGGTTTCCCACCGGAAGGCCACGCGTTTAGGTTTGACGGCTGCGGAAAAAAGCCGACATGCTTCAGGTGTGAGGCGCCGTAAAACGCGAGGTCAATTGGTGCGGCTGCAAATCCAAAGCATGCTAACAGACGAGAGGTCAGCTCATTTGTAGGCCTCTCAGACGACGCAGGCTTCCGCGGAGCGCCGTCCAACAGGAGCAAAGTGTTGATCAATGCAGTGAGCAAAGGAGGACAGAGGGGAGGGGAGTAAAAACAGAGGAGAGAAAGGCCACCACTATCGCTCTTCCATGACACTGAGGATCTGGATCTGCTGAGCTCCCAGGCTAAATTAAAACAACCCGGCATCCCATTGATTCCAGCCCTGACAGGGACCATACATCACACCACAGCGAAGGGAGGAGAATGAGAGAAAAAGGGAGAGAGGGGGAGGCGGGTAATAGAGAAGCAAGGAACATGTTCGGGAGGGAAAATGATTACCAAAATAATATGAGGAGAAAAGAACTAAAGGGAGGGTAGAGGAGCAAGAAGCAAAAAGAGAATTAACATCTCAGGAAAAAAAGGAACAGGGGAAAGGGATGTAGGTGGTTCAAAGAGCACAGGGAAGGTGGAAGGGAAAAAAAGATGAGATGGCAAACAAGAAATAAGCAATCGTCTCCTGACAAGTCAATTTATTTCCTGTGCATGGCTGACGATTACTAAGAAGCTGGTAGAACTTTTTTTTTGCTAGATATTCTTTGGTTGAAGAAAATCGGACGGTTATCGGTGTTTCTTTCTGCATACGCGGATCCATTGAAACGACCAAAGTCAGTTAGGATGTTGAGAAATAAAAGAATATATATTAAAGGGTTGATCTAGTTGCTGTCTTCTGGCACTGGAAACTCGATCCATCTTACTTTCCCAGTTTTAAAGTCCTTTTCCACTTTGAACTCTCCGGCACAAACACATTTTACTCACTCATTTAAAAAAATGACAGGGTGATACAGCCATTGTTTTTCATCCGTGCATGCTTTTGTTGGATATCCTAATGGGGTCTTGAAGTTAGAAAGGGAGTTTGACGAGCGAGGTGAGCCTTGCCGCCGCGGGTAATGGGGAAGTTGGACAGGGTCTCCCAAGTGCTGCTAGAGAAGAAAATACTCGATTGCTTTAATTATTCTGTCACCACTGATATACAGAGAGGGCCTCCAAAACTTTTGTGTTCTTTTCTTTTGCTTTATTCTTTTTCTGTCCTAAATAGCTTTGCTTATTTGTTATGACCAGGTTCCACAATACCATACTGGATCAGTCCCCCTGCAATTTTGACAGTAAAATGTGTTGTCTTACAAAATATTCATGACCCTTGAATTTTAATTAAGAGGAAGCAAAAGAATAGTGTCTGATTTTGCAGAGCTACAGACAGTTTTTTTTATATATTTTTGTCTATCCTTTTTGCAAACTACCTTTCGGCGTATGTTAAGGTTTGTTTGGGACAGCATTAAGTGTTTTGCGATCTGTAATATGTTTTTTTTTTTCTCTTGCAGTGTAGATCTGTATTTTGCTTGATTCATTTTCTCAACAACTGACCAGTTACGCCATACTGCTAAACAAAAGCACCCCCACACTGTGATGCTGCCAGCACCATTTGTACAGTGGCATGATAGCAGTCAGGGTTGGTTTCCCACCACACGCTGTGTTTTGCATGTAAGCAAAAATGGTCTTGAAAAAAGTTGATTGTGTCATCTTCTCCGAAGTTTCTTTACAACTTTACAAGGCTAGTAATACATCTTAAATGGGACTTATTGGATTTCTGATAACAACGATAAGCTCCGCTGCACATAAAAGCTATATTTCCGGGGTGCATCCTTGCTTTGGATCTGCGGCTGTTAGTTACCTTGGGCCTCTTGGCTGCTTTTTTGATTGATGCTTTTCTTGCAGGCTGTCAGTTTAAGTGGACAGGCTTGTCTTTGTGGGTTTGCAGTTGTGTCAGACTCCATTCCATTTTCAGATGACGGATTGAACAGCGCTCTGAGAGATGTTCAAAGCTTGGGATGTTGTTTGGTAACCTAACCCTAATTTAAGCATGTCAACAACTTTATCGCTGGCCTGTCGTCTTTGTCTTTTGGCCTTTATGATGCAGTTTGTTCAGCAATGTTCTTTAACAAATCTCTGAGATCTTCACAGAACAGCTGTAATACACTGAGAATTAATTGAGCCCAAGTTTACTATTTTCTATGCATTAGATGAGCTCCAAAGAAAACGTGTTACACTGAATTTTATTTCATTTTATGAGAGTAAAGCAGATTATCTGTGCATGACCAACTTTTAAGATATATTATTGTAAGGATTTTCAAAAACCCGCAGACTTTTCTTTTAACTTTATAATTATGTGCATATTTGTGTTGGTCAATCACATAAAGTCCCCCAAAAGATTATTGATGCATTTTAATGATTAAAAGATCCATCCAAGGAACATCAGTATTTTGTTTCACAGTAATCTCATGTATTTGCTGTAGTCATTAGTGCATATATATATATATATATATATATATATATATATATATATATATATATATATATATATATATGTAATCTATCCAGTTGCTCCCTATTTTCATTTATTCTTTTGGCAATTCCAAGGCAAGCTTATTCTGTCTGTCCAGATGTTTGATGTAGTTTTAATTTAAACAAGAAAAACAATTTACATAAATGCGACACAACTATATTTTAACCTGGGGATATCCAGATTTCTTTTGAAATCTAATCGCAGAAAGTGCCATCTCACACTTAAAACTTACTATGTTAATACTGAACTACTTGGCAGGCTTTGTGCTATATGTATGTGACTGAAATGCAAATAGCGATCATCCAGCATCCTGATAGCTTCATGAAGGTTTTATGCGTGCCTCCTGCTGTCTGCACAAAGGCATGTGTTAACATTTTATGTTACAGCACATTGGGTTTTGATGCTGGTTGCTGTGCGGTTAGCTAAATTAAATTAATTTTGCTTATCACTAAACTGGATTTACCGCAACGTCAGTTTTAAATATTTACATGTTTTGAAGGCTTTCTTGTAATACACTTGTTCTGTCATGTTAATAAGCAAAGCAGATTTCCATTGTACTTAAACAAAGTGTGTTGTTTATGTCTGTGTATGTTAGCTATTAGGAAATACCAGTCAGAACTTATAATCACACCTCGAAGTGTTGCTGTTGTTGTTTTTTTTAATTCTCATCACACCTGTATTAGTGTTAACTGGTGCTACTGTCCACCACCATTAGCATGTTAATGTGATTTGCTTGACGCACATAAAGTTGCGTTATGGAGTGTGACCAAAGAGGTGAAGCGAAAATATATAACTTTGAAAAATATGCAGGAGATCAGTTTCTAAATAGAGCAGCAGTTGCACCATCTGCCATGCTAGGTTTGTACAATGTTTACATTTGACCTTGCTGCTTCCTGGCTTCTTCAGTGCAAGTGGCAACATGAACGTCAGACCAAGTCCCTTTGAAAAACGCCATTGAATATCCCATTTAGGTCTGATTTCAAAAAAAGTAAACAGCATTTGTGCTGTTTAGACTGTCTAAATAAATTGATATAGGGCACATATGGGCTGAGGAAGCTGGACCCCGGCCACTTTTGTCAATAGTGTGAATGTAGGTGCTGCTACTGCAAGGGAAACAGCAATTTCCTTTAGCAACTACAGGCAGTGTCTAGGAGGTCAAATAAATGATCAAAATGTGAGTGTTTTGTATAGTGGTGCGACACAATTAAAAATGTATCTAATTAATGTGAGGCTTTTAACTAATTGACAATATATTCATCATTTTTTTTTTTTTTTATCAAATACCAATATTTGACATCATGAGTAAATATTTTCAATTCCAATAAATTCTGGGTAGTCACTAGATCAAATTGGAATTATTATGATGTACAGTAATTTCTACCTTGATTTAGTGGAAACTGAAGTGGGGTGATGTTGCCTTCTTGTTGTGGTTCATCCAACCAAACTCATATACTTTTACATTCAATAACTCTTATGGACAGTATTGTAAATCAGCACCTTCAGTCTTAATACTTTTGTAAATAATGAAACTATGTTGGTAAAAAGGCTAAATATTTTTGATGTGTTACCAAATAATGTTTCTGTTATTTTGTTTTATATCCATGTGTTAAACCTCCCCTTGTGTCACTCTTCAGGTACTGGATTTAATGAATATTAGACTTTTGAATCTGCTACACATTTCTTGACACCTTACCTAACACAGAGTCTAAACCAAAAGGCAATAAAGTAAAGGCAGAAAAACTTCCTGGGTTGAAAGATGGCTGGAATAATGACCCTATTCAGCTGTTATTTTTCCTCTCACCTCCTCAGATGTCTACTTCCACCACAGACTGTCTCTGTTGGGTCTCTGTGACCATCATCAAAAAAAAAAAAAAAAAAAAAGGAGTGTTAAGCGTGCCTTTACTCCTTTTATCCAGTGCTGTTTAATCACATAACCCGGTCATGAAATGGAAGGCTGCCGTTCTCAGATCTCTTTACTTGCTCCCCACCACCGCAGTTTGCCGGTCATTATACACTGTAGTCCATTGCCCTACAACTTCAGATATATGCTCACTTTAAAAAAAAAAGTTGAGTTGACAAATGGGTTTACATTCCACAGTCCAGTTAAATGCTTTATTAATTGTCACACTTTTTTGCAATACTTAATAGAAATTTTGACACTTTATAATTTCTTAATTTATTTGCCTTCTAATCTGCAAAGATTATGGCAAAAGCAATATGCAACAGAGTTTCAATAGTGGGTAAATTATTTGGGCTATTTGCTAAAGTAGCTAACCTGCAGCCCAGGTGTTTAACAGACATGCTTTTTGAGGCTTGCCTGCCGAAGTTTTAAAACTGCGCTACGCTAAAGCTCTCTCGCTTTCCACACCATGACTGTTGATGTTGGAGTTTTCTTGCAAGTGGATATATCCCCAAACAACCGAAGTTGTCTTTCTTGTAAGCATGGGATAAGTGTATCAGCTTGCTTTCAGTCAGCCGACAAGCAAGGCGTAGCAGAAAGTTTTGCTGTAAGGCAGGTTGTTTCTCCACCACATCTCCACACAGCTGCAGCCTACTGACAATCTTGAGCTTGAATGACGGTGGCGCAGTGCGGGAAGGGGGGTGTCAGCAGCACATACACGGGAGTGATTGATACTGCTCCTAACCAATCAGAGCCAGACATTCCTCCTGGCACTGATTGGTTGTTTCTGACTGGGAATGGTGCATTTCTACAAATGGCAGTAGGACCACAGGGAAAAGCTAGACAAGCTTGATTTATTTATTTTTTTCACAGATTACCTGTCTCATATATTACTATCAGTACATAGTGAAACTTTTAACACAAATGTGAAGAATACATTTACACAAAAATTACCTACTGCAGCTTTAATTAAAATTAATTTTAACTATAGTAACAGCTTGATGTATAATTTCAGCCACTTTCTAAAACCTTGATACCAGAAACCAGTCCACTCCTGGTACACTTTGGAATATAGTAATCTTCTTATCACTTATTTCAATATCCCTCTCTGAATATCCCTCTCTAAATAAAGCTCAATGCCTTTTGCAGAGCTGTGCACACAATTTGTATTTTCAGCCGAATCTATAAAAACTTTCTCGGACAGCTCGCTAAAATAGCATCCACAAACCTTTATGAACTGGTTGCATTAAGACAGTTGTTTCTAAGGAGAATAAGACACATACTGGGATGTCTGTCTCCCAGCAGTCGTCTACAGCAAAAACAGGAAGATCTAACATTGACTTTGAGGCGGTTTTTAAATGGTGACAAACCAAACTGGTTCTCAGATGGTTGTGTTAAGAACCAGATAAAAGCAGTTCTAGCACAAGCCCATGTATAGTGCATGAACGGCTTTGGTGGAAAAACTGCATGATCTTTTACTTTAATGGACAGAAGTTGGGTTTTTTGCTGCAACTGGAAGCGTGGACAGACAGAAAAAACAACACAAAAACAATAACAACTCTATTCTAGGATAGCTGGTCAGTCCACAGTAACTTGCTCAGTCTTTTTCAGGTTTTTCTGTCTTTATAGCTGTGTTCTCCTTGAATTCACAGAAGATAGCAACCTTGCTTGTGATCAAAGGCAGATTTTTTTTTATCCCTTATATCAACAGGGGGTTACAGAACTGGGTTTATTTTTATTTGCACTGTAAATAATATTCAAATATACAGTTATGTATATATCTGTACAAATTAGAATAAAATGAATTTGCTCCACTCCAAAGTTTTTTTTAATGTTGATGGTACTGATATTCACTAAATCCAGCATACTGAGACAAACTGTCCATACTGAGGAGATGTTATATATCTTTCATTTTATCACAGCTTTTAATAATACATACAGATTATGTCTTTTGTAGTTGATTGTCATATTTTAAATTTAATGTGACCATAATTAGGCTCCAGTGTCAAAAGCATATGGCTCTGAAGTGACCCATAGGCCTAGAAGTTGCTGTGTGATATAAAAATATGGTTTGATTATGCATAAATTAAGTTCAATTGTAATATGAATCATTTGCAATCTGGTCATATTTTTAATCTGGTTATATTTGAAATGTATCCAATTCCTTACATTAAAGCTGTACCCTAATTTGTCCACACTTTCTGGATGGATCTGTGTTGTACCAGCAGATCTTGTAGGCTAAACAAAGGCATAACTATTCTCTTTTCAAAACATTTTCACAGCAAACAAAAAGCATTTGTGTTACACATCTGTAGGACTTTCAAAATGTCAGAAATTATTCATGAAGATCTCTGTTCTTGTTTTTAATAAGAGGCCAACTGAAAAGCTATGCTTTTGTGATGTTTGTAACAGTAATTTTCTTTCATTTTCTGGGCGAAAAAGAAAACAATAAATAAAAAAATCTGGTATCCATAAATCTTTCCAAAAAAAAAAAAAAATCTGTATTTGTTATTATATAATACAGGATTGTATAACGAAAGACAATTCCCCCCTGAGACTCATTAGCAATCAATCTATTGACAAAGGGGAAAAAAACAACATCTGAACAAAAACAACAATGCTATGGCATATTAAATAGTTGAAGGTCTGAAAAGTACTGGCTGAAAAATACAGTCTTGCTTTTTTCTAAACTCTAACGTCTGAGCGTTTATCTTTTTTTTACCAACATATTTCCTTTTAATGATAAAAATGATCCAATTCAGAATGAACATTGTAGAATGTTGCCAGTGTTTGTAAAGACAAGCCAAATGGGGGATAAGTATTATTTCTGGAATAAGTCCATCAGTTAATTTGATGAAATCTTAATGTTTAATCTTTTCTGCACCACATCTAACCCTGTCTAACCGTTGTCTATGTTGTTGAACAAAGATGGACAGGATTTTCATATCTCAGTTGTAATTAACAGTTATAACCAGATATTTATATACACAGCATATGAGAAGACATAAAATCTTTTTTTCCTTCACTCTCTGATTTTTTTGTCTTTAAACAATTTGGGTGCATCCAAATAACCATGCCATCATCACTTTGTATTGGACATATACCTCAGAATACATTTTAATACAACACCTCAAACACAGAGATAAAACAAATTTTATCCAAGATACCAGGGATACCAGGGAGGGAACTGTGGACCTTCATAAATCGGGTTCATCCTTGGGCAAAGTTTCCAGATGCCTGAAGATGTCCTGATTATCTGTTGAAACAATTACATGGAAGAAGTACACCAAGGGGATGTCCTGCCATAATGTTCTTGAATGATGTGGGTTATGTGTCTCGGAGATGAATGTTCTTGCCTCCTTGGAAAGATTTCAAATTTGCTCTTAAAATTGGCTCTTAATAACTTTGGCTACAAATTATATTTTTATTATGGTTTATAAATGTAATAATGATAATAAATGCAGGTTTTAGCAATTTTTTCTTGGACTAATTGCTTTTAATTTTCACAACAGAATGATGCTAAAATAATTATTTAATTTCAAATCAATATTTTTTTCATTATATTGGAAACAATTATATTTTTTACATCATTTTCCACAAATATCATCATCCCATCTATTTTTTCAACCCTCAAAACATACATAAAAGGGTGTTTCTTTAACGATGACAACATATTTCCTACAGTAGATCTTTATCACAAATTATAACTTGTCTTTTTTTCAAAAGTTCAGGCAACATTTGCGGCTCTGAACGAGTTTAATTCAAGTGGACTGTTGGTAAAATGGTTCTGTAGACTCTAAAGGTTGCAGACCCCTGCACTAGACCCACATTCCACCAAAAACAAGTGCGCACACATCCATATACTGATACATGGGCAACTTGAGGTTCAGTGCTTTACCCAGGGACGCATCAACATATGGCAGGAGGAAGTCGGACTCTAACCCACAGCGTTTGGATTGAAAGTCGATTACTATTCACACTTAAGGTGGTGAGTGTCATAATACACAGTGAAACAAGTCACGAGAAGAGGAAATCGCTCCAGAAGGAACATAAAAGAGGCAGATTAATTATTTCAAACAGTGAAAAAGACCAAAGTCTTTTGAGACAAAGTTTGTTGTTTGACGAAAATGAAATCTAAGTGCTTTGTCCATTATTGAGGAAATCTCTCCACTGTGATGTACTTGCAAGTGCACTTCACAAAATAGACGGCATCAAGAAAGAACATTGTGTGGAAATATTCAATTAACAAGTGAAGACATGTGCCAGGAACTTAAAGCTTGGGCACCAATGGGTCTTCCTCGGACAATTGCTCTAAGCATACAGCCAAACAAGTTCCAAAGTGACTAAAGTCACGTCAAGTTGATTTTTATAGCACATTTCAGCAGCAATGTGGTTCAAAGTGCTCTACATCATGAAAACATAAAAACACCAAACGGTCACTGGTTGTGAAACCAGTAACAAACATTAAATTGCACCAAGTGAAGACATCAATACACAACAAATGGCGTCTAGCAAAGAGAGACAAATGTGATAATCATAACTGATAAAGTTGTCAAGCTGTGAGAAATAAGAACATCCGCCTTTGTATTCAGGGTTTGTAAAGAATATGTTTCAACTATATTCAAATGTGTAGAATACATTGTTTGAAGAAAACTATTCTTCCCCTAGCTTTTCACAGTAGGCCCTATTCCATGATTTTGAATGAGGAACTCTAATACCATAATCTACTTTGTTTAAACTGTGCATTACTTTCAAAATGAGCGGCGCCTCCATCGGTTTAGAACTGTAAGCAGATCCAAAACACTTATCACTCCAGCTCTCATTTAGTAGTCAGATGTTTCCTCTTCTCTTCTGAGAAGAGGAAACGTTATATAACCTAGACGTGGTGTAAATAACAAAGAAAGAGACCACTGATCAGAACAGATATTGGCTCTACCATCGCTGCAATACATATTATATACTATAACAGAGGGTTGCATAAAATATTGCCCCTATAAGTAAAACTCATGGAAGGCATTGTAATACCATTTGCTGTCCATGTGTCTGTCCATGTGTATCCACTTCATAACGTCTTTAAATTGCTGAGCAGTTTTTTAAATACAAAAGCAGATTTATCGAACTGGTACATGCAGGAAACTTCTGGGTGCATGCAAAAAACATTCACATTGTAGCATGCCTTGATTGCTAAATATAAAGGGTCAAAATTAGAATTATTACAGCATCAAAGATAGGCATGTCTCTGTAAAACTGTCCAATAAAGTAAATGGCTAAGGCGAATCACAGTTTATCAGTCAGTACTGAAAACATAGAAGTGCTTTACTTAAACTATTTAACCCTCTATGTTAAGAGGCATGAGGATATGGCGCTGCTGGATAAAAGTAAACTATTAAATTATTTCCTTGCCTTTTATTTTTTATTTCCTCTAGCCAATCTCATTTTGGGTAACAACACACATAAATGAATCGTCTTGCAGATTCAGCTAAGAGAATGAATAATCACAGCAAACTCTGTCAACCCACGTATTGAACGGGACTGCCTTTTCAAAAGGAAGGTAGAAGAAAAAACGAAAACGAAAAGATTCTGAAAAATGAGAGACGCAAAACCCATTTTGCAACTTAATAAAAATGTCTTAGCAATGTTGATTGCTTATAGGCCTTCTTTTCAGAGGTGTGAAATTGCAATGCTTAACAACCGCTGAGAAGGAAAACCCGTCTAGAAGAAGATTTAAATTAGGAGACAATGGAAACATACAAGTCTTTCCCCCACAGGCCAAGATGAAAGGCAGTTGCTAGACTCGGTGAGAAAAGTCTTAGAAGGCTGTACACCTCTGCCTCAAACATAATTGAAGTTCTTACCTCAAAACAACAACGTTAATGAATGGAAAAAAAAAAGTCATTATTTCCCTCCCCTTCCTCTTACATTTATCAATCCACCCCTGCCACCATTTTCATTTGGCCTCATGTGGCTGCAGTCTGGTTCCCTGCAGAACTGTAATTTTGATCCCTATATTTCACCCTGCGCTTCCAAACACTGTTATGCTCCTAACGCATCTCTGCTCGGCTCTCTTCTGAGTACCCCAGACCTGGATATTCTGTGGTCATTCTTCTCTGTGTTGCTCCGCTTTTATGTCTGTCATTTGTTGCCCTTTTTGCCCATTTTAATGGATGAGATGGTATGAATTCTAGTTCTCTTCTGAAACGTAGCTCACAGGCAGCCAAAGAGGCCTTACTCGTTGGCTAGTTTAGTATGGAAAATTTGTCCATCAAATGCAATGTTCATCTGTGATTTAACCATCTTTTGCTAAGGCTGATTTTTTTTTCTTTTTTTTTTTTTTGTTACAGCAAAATAATTCCATTATCGCTCTTAGGCAATGTCAGTATAACTGTGCAAGAAAATGTTACCTTGTGTGAATTGGCTCCATGTGTTTATTTCTGGTATACATATACACACACACACACACACATATATATATATATATATATATATACATATATATATATATATATATATATATATATATATATATATATATATATATATATATATATATATACATACATGTATCAATATCTATATATCTATATATATATATATCTATCTATATATATCTATCTATCGTCTGTCTGTGTGTGTGTACTATCTCTATGGGTGTGTATATATATATATATATATAATTTTTCAGTGTTGCTGGGGCACGGGAGCCTTTCCCAGCAGTCAATGAACAGGACAGGCCAGCAGTCCAATGCAGACCCAACACAGAGACAAAATCCACACAAACCCTGCAAGAACACAAACTAACTCCCAAGATTAACTTCAAATTTCCACACAGCTTTTCCTTTGGGTCTACAAAAGCAACAGCCTATACACTCTCACAGCCTTCCCCCAGCAAATGCCCTGAAAAAAGCAATCATAAGGGTTGTCCAAATCCTCAAATCTGGGCAACAAAGGTAATACTCCAGTCTATTGTTCCACAGCCAAGATAAAAGTCATAATGTCCATAATGCCTCGTGAGGTTTCGACAATTTGTCGGATCCTCCTTTCCAACGCAATAATAACAAGCATTTCCAGAGGAGTGAGTAGTGCAACAGTTGGAAGACGAAGACAGTTAAAAATCTTGATGGTTATTTATCAAGACGTATTAGCTAAATTGACCCATGTTAGGAATTAATCAGTTTGATGGCCGAGCAGTTGATTAAAAAATTACTCCCTTATCATCTGAGGACGTTTCCTCCTTTTATTCAACAGGCTTTTTCATCAGCAACATTAAAACTGTGGACCACTTGAAAATAATTTTCCTACACCAAATTTGTTCTGTCAATGTCTTCCCCTCCTTAACAACAGTCAGGTGAAGAAATAAATTGCCCTTTTGTTTAGAATTACAACTCAAACAGAAGCGTGTTTAGGGTTCACTACGTTTCCAGAGGAGAAAATAACATAAACAGTGGGTTGAATGAAAGCGGTACTGACATCTGTATGCTGGATAGCAAATATGAGGCATTTTTTTTTGCATTGTGTAAACACAACATGACACCTGTGATGGAGAACAAAAGCGAGTTTTGCGCACCCCTGAGCTCTTGAATAACACAAGTCTGTGTTCAGCCCGGTTTTCTATGAACACCTTCACAGTCCGTGTGCTTCAGCTCTTATCTGTTTGCCAAATTTTGATTCGAAGCCTCCTTTGAAGCTTAAATCTAGTACCCTAGCAGTCTTTCAATTTATTGCACCAAAACACAATAAATTACTGGCTGAATGTGGTTTAATTGAGCCTGCTGTGAATTTCTTTCTCTGGCCAGCAGGTAATGTCTCCAGCTAATCTTTAGGTATAACTGCCACAGGCAGCTTAATGTCTTACTGGGAGAGCTAGGCAACTAGCACTACAATGGCACATTCATGGTGTGAGCTGACAAACAAAAACAAAACAATGGAAAGCTGCTTCCTGTAGTAACCTTGCTGCATATGCATTTAAAATCAGCTTGAAATAGAGGATGGGACTTTACAAAAGTAGATATAATGATGCTAACAGAAAATAGAACCAAAATGTTGATTCCTATGCAATGAGGTTTCCCAGTTTAAATCTTATTTTTATATTTTTTTTTGTAAATGAAGCAAAAATGAAATGTATGGATCGACTCTATATAGATATACATGTTAAGGCTCCTTTCTCATTTACCCATTTTTGTTTTTATGACCCTGAGGCAAAGGTATAATAAAGCAAAGCATCCAGTGGAAGAAAGTTAGGAAAGTTGCTGAACTTTATTTTTGGTCATGTGAAGGAACGTAAATCTTTCAGAGTAGTTGTTCCAACTTTTGTGACAGGTGGCCCATGACAAAAACAAGTGTCAAAAGGATTTTGCCGCTATATTCTGCTGTTTCCAGTTCAGTGCACCTCTTCCGCAGTTCATACCCCAATTTGATGCCATTGCACGGCCTTTTGGTCCCCACCTACTTCAATTGGCCTACATAAGCTTTGTGCATCAGTTTATTTGTCTTTGTAGTGAAGTATTTTGATACAATTTGGTGACAAATTGTAAAAACTGCCAAAATGTCATCTACAATTTAAATCAGTAGTATATTAATTTCCAAACATTTTACCTTACAACCCCATTTTTAATTATTTTGGTTTCAAACTCTGTTTAAGTGTAAATTTCTTATAAAAGAGCTTTAAAATCTAAAAGATTATGAAACCTCATCCAACAAAAATAAACTCAAGCAAACTCCTTCTCCTGTGCATATCATTGTTTGGAGTCCTAACCCCATTTCCTTTTTGTTGAATATTATTAGATTATGTATTAACAAAATTTTTTTCCAGAAGTGGTTGTCAAAGAGGATCACAAACATCTTGGCAAGTAAAAAACTATGTATGGTAGGTAAAAAGTGACAGACAAGTACTGAAATATTCAGGCTTGAAATTACTGCTAAAACTGCTAAATATAAACCTCGTCAAAGTGTGAAATGAACAGAAGCTCATTTTGTCATTGTTGTATTACAGAAAACTAAATGCACATTGTCCTGAACATACTACCACCAGCAGGTAGCATGGCTGTGGCAGCATCATGCTGAAAGGACCCCCCCACACCCAATAAGGACAAAAAAAGCTTGTCAGGACTGATGGAAACATGGATGGAGGAGATATTGTGAAATCCTAGAAGGAAACCTGTCACAGACTGCACAAAACCTGAGAATGGGGAGGACAATCATGTTTCAGCAAGTAAACTTAAACATTACATTAAGAATTAAGGCCCGATTTAAATCGATTCACTAATGTATGGCAATGCAAATGGATGTTTTCAGGTGGTCTCCATGTAGTCTGACAGATCTGAAACTATTACTAATAGGTGAAAATATGCCTCTCGAGATGTGATAGGCTGATTGAGATATACCCCAAAAGAGTCAGAGCTGTAACTGATACTGAGGGTTGCCCAAGATAGCTGAACACAAACGCATGCTGCACGTTTCAGATTTGTGTTTGTTTTTCATTTTTGCTTTTCTAAAAAAAAAAATGTAAGCCAGGTAAAATTTTTCTTTAACGCCCTAAATGTGGACTACTTAATGCTATTCTATTACAAAGCATCCTAACAAGATGCATTGCAGTTTGTGGTTGTAACTGGTGAAACGTCCTCACAAGCCAAGTACCAGTTACCTTACATTTAAGCGCAGAGGTTGGTAGCTGAAAACCGTGGATCATTTCCTTGTTCTCTATTGTGAAGTTTAAGAACCAGATTCATGACTCCTATGTTGACCCGTTTACTTCTACACATTATTTAGGAGGATCGCTCCCCAGCGAGCGCTGACAGAGTGTTCCGAAGATTGGTACTGTCATGTTACAAATGATAGCTTAGGCTTGGATTCAGTAATTGTAAGTTTTTAAGCATCCATTCCCATGGCCTTTCTGCTGTAATGGAAATGGAAATGAGCCACTGGCCATCACACTGAGAGCAATTCCAAGGTGCTTGGACAATGCTCCAGGGCGAAACAACAGCACACATTTACTCCCCACCTCCCTGTGCTCTCTGAGAGACATGCGATATGGTGATGAGGAGCTAAAATTGTGAGTCCCTGGAAATACTTTTCCCCGTGCCTACGTCTCCGAGTGTTTGTGTGTGTCCAGCTGCTCTCTGTGCCGCCGAGGCCATTACCGAGCAACGCCGGGTGGCAGAGCATGACACACACCAGCTGGATCGGCATGCACCTCCACAGAGGGTGGAGGTCCTTGCCAATGAGACAAGGAGGCGGTGGGGAAGGTGAAATGAGGTGTATGTGGCAAGTGGTAGAGAGTGGTGTCGCAGCCAAGAGGCGAGATCTATCCGCACGGTAACCGAACACCTTGCGACTGACATCGTAAAAGTTGCAAGAAGCATCACCAATCCAAAACATATTACTATCCTGACCTCAGTGTGAGTCTGCTTTATGTATGCATGTGACAAACAGTGTGTGTACGTGCTTGTGTACCTGTGCTGGTGCAGCAAGAGCAAAATCTCTCCACAATAAGTTATATTGTCATAGTGACCGTCAAGAGAGACATAAATACTGCTCAACATTGCAGCAGTGGAAAATGACCAACTGTGCATGTATGTGTGTGTGTGTGTGTGAGTGTGTGTGTTTGCACCTGTACTTTATCTCCTGGACAAATTAGGGGTGCCATCGACCCTCTGAAAGACGCTTTCTCTCCTGCTCTCCCCATTCTTCTGGTCTTTGCATGTTACTCTCGTGCAGGTATACCTTCTGGCACCTTTCCAAGAGAAGAAATTCATTATGTACAGGTGGAGAGGGCAAGGGTAGAAAACAGTATAGCTGGCAAGAAAGATTATCCATGTAGCAGACGGTACATGTATTTTTCTCTAGTTGTTCCTTCCACTTTCTCTTTTCCCATCTCTTGCCCCCTTCTTCTCACTTTCCATTTTTTTTTTTTTTGCCCAGGAGCATTATTCCATCTTCCTCTCCACCCTGTTGGTGTCTGGCCGGCTGACACAAAATGAAAGAGCATTCTGTCCCAGAGCTTGGAACACAGTGAACATCACTTGTCAGCCGACGGATGACAATGGCTGGCATTAAGCAGAGAATATGCAGTCAAGGCAAGACACTCTACGTCAACTTACTTCCGTCTTCGTTTAAATCCCATTACAGGCAGACTGGAGTCCTTTTCTTCTTGGCTGTATGTCAACGAATGTATCACATTCTTCTCTGAATGTCGTTTTTGTCTACAAATGGCTGAGAATGTTTCTCCACTAAAAACGTCAGCTTTTGAAGACCATTATTAGTATTAAAAACAGTCATTTGTTCACATTTTTCAAACAGTTCTCAAGAAGCATCTTTAAAAAATAATCATCTAAACATTGCAAATATTGTTCTTTTATAAATTCTTTGGTGCAACAATGGATCCTAACCTAGCCAGCCAGACTGATAATGTGTAGCACTCCAGTTCTGCACTTTAGCGATCTGGGACTGCTACATTTGAATCCGTTTGAATATTCAGCAGAACTTTCCGAGCTGATAGGGCAAAGCGACACCTAGTGTCCGCCTACCAAAGGTTAGTTTTAGCCAATGACGGCATCAAATTAAAACTTAAGCAGCAGGCATCATGAGAAACCCTAAGAAGGTAAGCTAGTCAAAGCACTTCTTATTGTTCTACTATCAAAGAAGAAATTGTGGATAGAACTAGAACAAATGTGGTAGCAGCAACTACACGAGCATCTTCCTGAGCCTCCATGTTTATGTTGATTCGGCTGTGGGCTCAGCCGCTCTTGCTTTTGTGGCATCGATATGTACCGCCTTAAACCTCAATACTGCAACGTGATTGGCCCAATTTTGTTTTTGGTTCAGATGCAAACAGATGAAGCTGGAGCAATACAAGATGGAGACTCGTGTGTTTGTGAATGCACAAATAACGCGAGAATTCATCTTGTTGGCGATGTTAAATGGATCCAACAATTCATTCGCTTTTTTTTTTTCCATTTTTCAGCTATGCAAAGAGTATTTTTAAAGATTAATTTAAAGCAACAAACAATTTAGCCAGTTTTTCATTACATAGTCCTTTATTAATGATACTCAGTCAGTAAACATTGTAGGTCTTAATTTTTACAGTGGACAATTTAACTTTTCAGAATTGGAAAGAGCAACAGTCAGTAACAATACATCTATATAATTCAAATTCATTTGAGCAGGGAAAACACCAAGTTTTGTGACATCACACTTGAGTTTCATTTAAAATAGGGAATTCAAAGGAGCCCTCACCTGTTTTGACTTCTGTTTCCAAGAATTGCAGTATAAATCAAGTCAACCCACAGTATGTAAAGCCACCAGCTTATATGTAGTAAAACAAACTGTTTTTTGAACCTTTTATTAAAAAAAAGATCGTTATGGGCGTTACAGACAGACTATTCTCCATCTTGGTGTCTTTCTGTGTACAACCGGACATAGATGAAGACGGAACATAACGCATTTTTCTAAGTCTTTAACCCTCCATTTATTTCTGTTTAGCTGCCATAAACACACCAGCTATTCGTCTTGATTGTTTATGATACTGTGCGCTACCATTTTGGGTGACACACAGTATCATATTGTTGCAGTATTTTTTACTGCATTTCCACATGAGTATAATGGAGCCTTTAGGTAGGACAGTGACACTAAACATAGCACCAGAGATGCAGTGGAATGGTTTAGAGCTAAACACATTCATACTGCATGTTAAAATAGACCAGTCAATGTCCAGGTTTAAATTTAATCCAAAATCCATTCCAAGAATTGTGGATTTCAGGTGCCCTTTCCATTCCTTTCAGCCTCTAGTACGGGTGTAAAGGTAATGTATTTGTACTGAAAATATCCAGTATAGCCTTGTTGGTTTGATATGCACATGTAGCAACCAAAAACAGCAGAGTTATATATGAACACATGCTGAATGTGTATATTCAGTGCATGTGCAATACACTGTTCCGCAGTGCACCAGAACAAAAGGGAGAGGCAAAACTTCCCACTATCACAAATATCTGCTACATTGGAACATTAAGGCTTCTCATGTAGCTGCAGTGACGAAAGAATTTGAGACTAAACCAGACCAGTTTTGGCTGTTTTGTGCAATATTAGCATTGCACAGTCACTGGATTACAGAGACAGCTGGAGTCACGTGGGTAGACGAGCGGCATGGCAGCAATGTAGAGGAGCTCTACTCGCCCGTCAATAATTCTATATTTCTATTTGGTATTTATCCACAGTTTTTTAGTTGATTATTATGTTCAACATTACTTTCGAGTAAAGTTTTGTCAACGTGCAAGGGTTTTTTTTTTTTCCCCATCTAAAAATTTAATCAAGGTTGAAATACTTCGAAGATGTGATCCACCAGGAACACACTAGCTGCTAATGCGAGTGGGGAGAGCTCCCCCGTCCTTGACATAGGTGCAAAACAGAAAAATAAATCTGGAGAAAATCTTTGCTGAAATCTAAAATAGACGGTAGGCTGACGAGAGTGGCGGTGGACATCACAACTGTAAAAAGAAACCACCCCTGAGCTAAAAGGATTGCAGAGTCACAATAGAACAGCTAACAATAAACCATATCTGCTCCTTCTGTGTGTGTGTGTTCTTGTTTTTAATTATTTTTAAATCTTCCTTCCAGTATTCCAGGATGTAATGGATCTAGTGGAGGGTGATGCTTGTGCCATCTGTGTCAGTCAGGAGTGGCCTACTTAGGACAGCTAATTTATCATGGCCTGAGAGCTTACATACGGTATATATAATTACCCCCCCCCCCCCCCCCCCAATCCAAACAGGACCTTCTCAGTCCTTGTGATTTATGACCGTGTCAAGGGAGAGGAGACATAGAAACATGGAAAGACAGGCACAAAGAGGGTAGGAGAGTGGTGGAAGGGGGGGGGGGGGGGGTGGGATTCATGCAATAGGTGGAAATGAAGAAGAGGACAGGTGAGGTGTTGTTGCAGAAATATCAAAAGCAAATCCGTGATCGGGGCAATGTGGAGTCTCCATGTCAGAGCCAAGGATTTTCTCACAGTGTTTAACTTGGTCCTTCATACCATTTATATACATATATATATATACATTGTTGAGCATTCACTCTACTCGTCTCACAGCCTTTTGTGCTTTTTCTTCTCTGAAACAACAGGCTTGCCAGTTCTGTCAGGGCAGTGCAGCTTCCACTGATATTTTTTCTAGTCCCTCATTCCTTGTGGTACTTTATTTTAAAATTGCATCACTCGCTCTAACTGTGCTCTGGCCGCATTGCAGAGCTGAAGCCCTAAGAAATGCCTACACAAGGAAAATACCCCCCCACCCCCCCTCAAAAAAAAAAAAAAAAAAAGGGATGAGGGTAACAATGAAAGATTTATGACAGATATTGTGTGAAGGCGGCAGGTTTTATCAGCCTATTATCAACCAAATCACCCCCTCTGAGATGTAGCACATAGCTACCCTCAATGTTCTGTGGCTCCTCTCATTCTCTCTCCGCATCGGTGCTCGCCCCCAACCGCCGTCCCCATACATTACCTGACTTAGCCAGCTTTACCTTTCGCCATTAACTCCTCCTTACCTCTGCTTTAGCATCACCTCGCCTCCCACCTTTTCCCTCTGTCTCCCTTCAGGTCTCTTTGACTTAACATCTCTTGTTCAGTTGACACTCTTTCTTCTTCTTTTCTCTAACCTATTCTTGTCTTTCTGCTTTACTGCTTTCATTCCCTCCCTCCCTTCCATCTCCACTGAGGTAGAGTCTGTCTACTTTGCTTACGCTGCCTGACCCCCATCCTCCCAACCACACACGCACCATAACACCCTCCCACCAGTATATTTCCCCGCTGTCCGTAACCCACGGGGGCTCTCAATCATCAGCATTTTACCCCGCCGCCCTTTTCTCTCCCTTCCACCATACATCCTCCTTCTTCTGCACCAACTACCCCTCGGCTCCCCCACAACCCGGTTTCAGTCTCCGCCACTCCCACCCTCACCTCTGGGGAAAGCGTGGCACCTAAGGGTGAGCAGGTTAATGTTCTGGCAGTTTGAGATACGTTTTTGACATTTCAATCCGGCATGTGTTTTTATCGCAGCTGATTTAAGAAGTGCGGGGGCCAGTCGAGAAGGAGGGAATCGAGAGAAACAACGAGTTATTGGAGAGGAAGGGAGGGAGGGAGCCCATGAGATGGGCACAGCTACACAGAGACTGAAGACTGTGTGTGTGAGGTGCTACAGGGAGCTTTGGAGCTGCAGTTGCAAGATGAGAGGATAACACAGTACCGCATGGTCATGTCGCCCCCAAGTGGCAGCCAGCAGAATTCTTGGAGTGTGGACAAACTGCGGCAGTGGATCTGACAAGGTAGAGGAGCATATTATTCTGAACTCAGAGAAACGTAAGAAGCAAAAAAATAAAATAAAAAAAAGTGCAAACCTGGTTGAAAAGAAACTAGTGGGCTAATCGATACTGCAAGCTGCACTTTCTTTTAGTTTAGCCTTTAAAAGAAAGAAATGCAAATCAGCAAAAATGACAATGTGAAAAAAACAACAACTGAAAAAAAACAA
Organism: Fundulus heteroclitus; assembly: GCF_011125445.2. NCBI lineage: Eukaryota > Metazoa > Chordata > Actinopteri > Cyprinodontiformes > Fundulidae > Fundulus > Fundulus heteroclitus. The sequence continues at coordinate 7,322,519 of NC_046373.1, forward strand.
TAAATTAAAGCGAGCACAAAACAGCAGTGAATTACAGCGCAGGATGATAAACAGTTAAACACGAACCTATCGTACCACAGAGCTGTCACTGAACCTGACCAAGGCAGGAAGTGGGATCTGTGTGGGATTTCCATTCTGCGTTCACAGTCCACTCTTTCAGACCATTTCTTTCTTTTTTTTTCTTTTCCATTTGATGTGAATTCAATAAACGGCGGCCAATCTCCATACCCCTGAGTGTAATTACCAGCGGAACAGTGAGGGCATTGTGAGCCTCGCCACCCCTTTAAATGCTCCTCCGCGGTGCTTTCAGGTTAGCTCTGATCTTGTCTGAGAATGTCAATTATCGTCTTAAAACCGCCAGAGGAGCTAAAAGATGGGAGGACACGCAGAGAGCATGGCCGCGGGGGTGGGGCTGAGAAGGATGAAACATGGCAAGTTAACAAGGAAATATTTGCCCAGCATTGCAGTTTAAGAATAAGACGAAAGAAGGGGATAACTCGGATGGCTGCAGGCACAGTACTAATAAGGGCCCCTGTTATCGTTTTATATCAAGAGCTATAGGTGACCACCTGTGCTACATGGGCATCCCGGCAAATGATTAATGACCAGAACGTTTAACTGGCCTCTCTTTGATGATAGCTTTCGATATGAACGCTTAAAGCATCTTGACCGTTCGCTTTTCGCATCCATGAATTTACTTCCCTGAGTATTAAGGGATTATTTCAACATGTTAGAAGATGTGTTGGGGGGGGTTTAAGAGAAGATTCTCAGCACTTTTCTTTCAGTATTCAGCCATATCTTGCTGGCAGCTAGAGCCACGGAGCATGAGACTTGTTTAAAATCCACCTGCGGTGCTTCTATTTCTGTATAGACTGGAAGGCACCAACAAAATATAACCTCACAACCTCCTGAAAACCTTTACTTCTAGGGTTTCTAAACACAATCTGATATCTTATTTAGTTTTGAGACAATATTTGACATGAACGGCAGTCCCAATCCCTGCTGTGCTGGAGGGACTACATATACTGTTTTTTCCTTCTGGCCAGGGAGTGTTGTGGGACCCGTCACCCTCCAGAACAAGCTGGAGAGTGCCCCTGGATAGAGATGTCCGCCTGTCTCTGTTACGCCTGCGAACCGATCCCAGGAAAGAACAGAACAATGGATGGATGGATGGATGGATGGATGAATGCACTCAAGGCTGTTAAACATTCTTGTTCTGCATCCCCAAGTTTTAGCACAGATTTGCTTCAAATTCATTTACTCTTTGAGTCACGGTTATCAGACTTCATCCCGAAAACTTTAGACGTTGAACTAAAACAACATGTATCAAAAATAAACTGAACTTTAGAGCTATTGCTCTGACAGTTCTTGGAAGTCTGTAAAGATGGTAATGAATAAAACATACTCTGATTATTGTCTCCTCTTAAGTACATTCAGTTGTCAATAAGTTTTTTTTTCATCATTAACTCATTAGGTGTTTTTTTTTTTTTTTTTTTTTTAGCTCATTCGTCATAATTACTTATTAAATAGATAAATTATGCCCATGTCAGTGTAGGTCAGATCCAGGTGTTATGTGTCTATTTTCCCCATCTAATCATCCATCAGTCCAGACTGAAACTTACTTCACTTCTTCATCCACTTGTTCCATCCCTCATCCCTTTTGTGCTCCCCCCCTACTTCGTTTCCCCTTTGGTGGGTGCCAGAGGGAGTGGTCCGCCCTTGATCTGCTCTCAGAACAAACAGCCTGGTAAACATCATGAAACATTTAGAGGAGGCAGAGCAGCCTTCTTTCTAATTCACACTGGCAACTCGGAGATGCACAGCAACAGCTGCTCCCGATGTTCATCCACTACAAGGGGGCTTCACTTCATTTGCGGTATATGCATTCGATCTTCAGGGAACATAGATTTGTGGGTAAAATGTACGCATTTGTATGCGCTCTGCGGATATTTGAGGTTGCTCTTTTATAAGTGTAAAAACTAGGTCTGGTAATTTTTCTCCTTCTGCAGTCGCCACAGTTTGGTAGATTAGGATGTGTGTGGCAACAAATAAATAAATAACCACAATTGCAAGTCATAGCTGGAGGTCTGACTTGTTCTTTGTAAGGAACAAAACAGTCTTTGCTGATTCCCCCTAAATCTGGCAGAGAAATGTTTTTGCATAATGACATCTAGCGTTACATAGGTCTTTTTTATGAAAAGAAGTAGCCTTTTTTGGCCTTTTTTATTTTTTTTTAATTTTTTTCCAAAATTAGTGGACAATGACAGTAACAAAGTGTTTAAGTGTCCAAAGATAATATACGTTTAATACTTCTATTGGTGCTGATTCTATGAATTTAATGTTTTAGTTTTCTGAAGACAAAAAGTAAATGAATGACTAAAAACAAACAAAAAAGATGAATAAGATTCACTCAAATCTAATTTGAATATTTACATGAACTGTATTTACCAAGTCTATCAAGTGAAGAGCTTTTTATATCTATGTAACTGTGTGGTGAACAATTGTTGGATGTGAAGGACATCCACGGTTAGCCAGTAACTCGTAAAGGTTAGCTTCCACTCAACAGATGCATTCTGGACTCCATTTGATCAGTGGGTGACTTTGACTGAGACAGCTGAGTTTGTAAGATGACTTCCCAGTAATATTCTTACAACCTGTACGCTGTCGGTTCAATTTCAGCTTTTTCCTGCCACATATTTGTCTGCTCTTGGTCAAAGAATTTAACCCCAAGCTGCCTACTGATCTGTGTGTCAGTGGATAAATGTATATACATACGCAAGTTTGACTAGGTGAATGTGGCGCCAGGCCGTTTTTTGTTTGTACAGAAAGGTGCTATAAAAATTCAATGCATTTAAGGTTTTGTTCAAAAGCCACAACATTTCCACTGGTTAAACCTGAGCAGGATAGTTTTACATTAATCAGAGGTTAAAAAACAAACATTTAAGGTTCATGAAGCCTTTTATCTGTGTAAGAAATATTTTTGCACATTAGAATCACTGTAAAGTTATCTGAGTGTAATATATGGAAGACCTGAGACTGGAATAAATTACTGTAAACATTTTATTGCCTCAGCCTATGTGGGCATACTCAACTCCTCTCTGGACACATCACCTTTTAGACAGCAGTAAGACATGAGTGCCTGTATTCACAAGATTCCCTCTGTCCTCTCAGAGAGCTCATACCTTAGCCTAAGAAAATTCCTACCTTGGAGTCTTAGCTTGAGAGTGACTCTGAGGAAGGAAATGACAGATTTTTTTTATCTTAGTGAGGAGGTGTGGTTGACCCCGTTGCTAGGTGTGACTCTGTCTTTTAAAAGCAGTTATTGGTTGATAGTAAAAGACAAAAAACAACAACACAAATGTGCTCCTAGTAATCGAAGGAGATAAATTAACTGATTAGCGGGGTTTAAAAAGTGTGTGGCATGATGATGAAACATAGCAAAATGTATTGTCACACAGCATTAAAATATTTCAACACACCATATTTACATCCTCATCATTATTTTGATTTGCTTATTATGTTTACTTGCCAATCATTTTACTACTTTATCTATTTAATACTTAGGTGCTCTCACCTGTCAGTATTTAACTGGGATTGCCTGCTTGTATTTGATAAAATGGAGGAAAAAAAGATGGAAAAAAGCGAACAGGACAGCACCGCATCGGTCCAAACAGCTGTGGGAGAACAGAGGAGTGTTGGAAAGGTAAATACACAGCCTTTGAAGAGTATTGCAGCAGGTCGATGCGTCCTTTTCCCTGCACATCTTGGTGTTTTATCGCAACAGCCTGGAAAGTGAGAAGCACTCCGTGCAGCAATCAAAAGACAGAGAGGATGGCATCACACGAGCAAACTTCTAGATGACCATTGAGGCTGCTGGCATGATCATGCAATACAGAAAAAAAACATTCTCACATCTGTTATATATTTGTTGTAAAATTATCCCTTTTTATTAATGATTATTCAATATTTCTCCCAATATTTATTTATCCTCAATAAAATACCATTACTAGGGCTGTACCTTTAACCTGTCGGGCTGCTGAAACCAATTAATTTCCCCCTACGGGGATAATAAAGTTTATCTTATCTACATATTCATAATTGTATGATAATTACTCATTTCCTCCACTGTTTAGATGGTGGTGAAGCCAAACGCCTTTCTCTGTTTACACCATATTCCCTGCTTAAGACACTTAGGCTTGCTTAAAGTCCTCCTCACTACTCTTGACATTTTTTTCACTATGCTTTGTTAGTACCTTTTATCTTACCGAGGTAAAATTGTCAGAAAAATCCTAAATTTAGGAAACACTAGGATTTTTTTTTCCAAAAATGACATCGCTAAGAGCTACTCTTAGTTTTAGGATTCTTTGTGAATATGGGTGCTACTTTTTCTCCAGACGATCTGATAACAGACAATGGTCTGTTATCAGACATCATTTCCTTCAATAATCATTCCCCTCTCCTCCTCGGTGCAGTCCTGTAATCTTCCCAGTCCAGAAAGAAACACTGATTTATTCATGTTTGTCAACAAACTGTTTAAACGTCTCACTACTGTCCGTGACTGCTGCCAGCATGAAGGGTTTCGCATACAAACATTGTGACATCCTCTTGTTTTGTCAGTTTTGTACATAATTTGTTATCTACCTCTTACAGCATTAAGATCAAACTTTCAATTAACCAGAGTAAAAGCACAAAAAGTTAAAAAAAAATATTTCATTGATCCAGAGAAAATATATCCAAACCATCCCAGCCCCATGTGCAAATATAGAATCCCCCACTTTTTAAAGATTATATTAACTGTTCTTAACTGGATTTCTGAGGCTCAGATTTATTAACAACACGGAGGTCTTTCTAACAGACCTGTGGAATCAAGAAATCACTTAAATTTCAATCTGTCTTTCAAAGTGTAGAAGGCTGAAAGCCCTAGGTAAGCAACTCTCTACACGGAGAGGTATTATCCACGGATAGAGAGAAGACAGAGCAGTGGTAAACCTTCTGAAGAGTGGTTTGCCAACCAAAATAACTAGATAGAGTTATCCAGGAAGTTGAAAAAAGAACCCAGAGCAATATCTAATATCATTCTCTTCCAGATTCCCTTCTGGATCTGGTCCCTGATCTCCAATAACGGGACAACCATTAAATCCAAAATATTAAAAAAGGACTCTTCTAAAACTATAAAAAGATTGAGCAGGTTAAATGGGTGGAGGTGCTACCCATTTAAAGCTTCAACATACTGGAAGGTAGTGTTTTCAAACACACATATGTAAAACATGGGTATGGATTCTCAGTCATCCGGAACAAAAAAATAAGTCAAACATGAAAATCCAACACCAAACAGAGTAGGGGGCCTCAGATTCCATCTTTCTAATAACTACTCTGCAGCCCCGACTCGCCTCTCCCCTGAGGTTTTGTCGATTGACATATTGGCATGTGTGACCAAAACATCTCACATGGCATCATTAGGAGCCTGTTTAGGCTGCCAAGCATCAAGCCTGTTACTTTTAGTCACGTTTAATACTAAAGAGGTGAAACGTCTTCAACAAACAAGGGAAGGAGCCATTCTGCCTTTGACTTAAGCACTTAAGATGTAAATGGAAACGTTTCCTAATTGATAAATGAGGTAGAACAGGCCCAAGAGATCACTGTAGCTATTGCTACTTACATTTTTTTTTCCACTCCCCTAAGCCCATATGTAGCCTATTTGCTATGAGAATAGCTGGTCCAGGGCAAACCCCTCATTTTTTAAATAATGTTCAATTTCATAAATGATGTTGTCAGTCAATACTAATAAGTTGATCCTGGGGTAATGTTTCCTGAAAGCCAGGTTTTGAGGTAGAGGACAGATTGTCGGGTTCTTTCCTGTCTTCCTACTGGGGAAAAAATCCATTAAAATCAATGAATAATGAATTAAGGCATGCACCCTCTCACTCACATTAATAAAACGTAGCAAGTGGAACAGCTTATTCAGTAATGTCATGCATAATTAGCTGTGCAGCCAAGACCACCTTCATGCACTAATCTTTCGAGGCCTGCCTTTGCATTCTTTTTTAGTTTCTCCCTCTTCCCTTTTGTTTCCCCTTCATCCTCCTCTCGCTTCGTTTTCCTCAGTCGCAGATCTTCCGGTTCCCCCCCCAAGGCTCGGATATCCAGTTGAGAACTTGCACGCTCGTTCATGTTAGTACTTATGCAAACACAGCCTTGAGGATTGAAAACACCAACGGTTTGTGTGGGTCAAAACTTGAGAAGTATAACAGCCCCTTCCCTAGGGGGGATTTTCACATTAACACATTATTCCATCTGTAGATTCGTTGTGTGTCATGTAGGTCATATAAAAGGAATCTGCCATTCATATTTGCAAATGTTAATTACGCCAATAAAAACCACAGCGTGCGTGAAAAGCGACTTTCGCTGTGTAGCCGTGGTGCCGTTGCCGTGCTGCTGTGTGGGCATCGGTGTAAGACACAGCAAGGAAGCTACTTACACAGCGATCAATGCTACTAGGCCCTGTTAGCAGGGGATCGATCAGCTTAGGAGTTGATGTGGAACAGTCTCTTTCTCTATATGTCTCTCTTTTTCTCTCTACCCCCTTCCTCTATTTGCTCTCTCTGTTCTTTGCTTCACACCGCCATTGATCTCAGGCGATGATAGCAGCCATATCTTCTCCATAGCGAATAGGTCAAGCCGAAACCCTTTTAAGGAGCCCGAACGGCAGAAACAACATGACAGAAAAAGGTCGGTGAAGATCTATATGTTGTCATGCCCCTAAATGTATCTTCTCACGCATACTCTCATTTTTTATTTTTTTTTGTGTGTGTGTGTGTGTGCGTTAATAATTAGTTAAGAGCAGTTCATATCTTAATTGAAGCATGTAGCCGTAACCTCAGGTTGGGGAAAAAAGGGGAAAGCTCGTTTAAGGTAGTCAAGCTAGCAAGTCCAGAGAACTTTTGAAGGGATACAAAAAATAGAAGAAAAAATTTTTGTCTGTCCTCTGAAAGGGTTGTTGAAACTTTTTTTCTCTTCTCCAAGAGACTTTGTCAGCCTGGAGAGTTATAGGTAAACTCAGCCTCATAAGCCGTACCTTTGCTTAGTGGATGAACATGTTTAACTGTGACAATCAAAACTAGTTGTTTATATGCAAAAATGGATCATCAGGCCACCAACTGATCATTAGTGCTCTGCTGGCCACTCATTGTTCCCAGGGGGCTGAGTCATGCTCACAATAACAGCATTGTAAGAGGGGGACCCGGAGAGCAGTTTCTCTTCACAAAACTGACATTCTCTTCACGGATTCCTTTACTCCCCTTACAAACCAACATTCCCCCCCTATCCAGGATGTGAACGTCTTCATCTTCATTCAAAGGCATGACAGCTGGCCTGTAGATGAGCGTAAATCGCAGAATCCTGGCCAGATGACATTGTTCTTCTGTGCTGGGCCAGATTCTGTGGTTTCCACTCATCTGCAGGCCAAGCGGTTTGTTTTCAACTAAATGCCATCCTAAGCTTTGGACATCTCATGAAGCACAGTTTAATCCATATAATAAAAAGCAGAAAGTCTCACACAACAGCGAACTTACCAAGGCACCCAGCTAAACAAACGGACCATGCAAAGAGTAAAACAATAATCTGAGAAGTGGACAAGATGCCCGTTGTAACTCGGATGGAGCTGCAGTGATCCACAGCTCAGGAAGACAAATATGAGACAACAACTGTTAATTGTGCAGTCCATTATTCCAGCTTTTATGAAAAAGTGGCAAAAACAGCTATTGCTGAATGTAACCCATAAGATGTTCAGTGTAGGGTTTGCCATGAGCCATGTAGAGAATGAGGAGGGGTTGTAAGATAAGGCTGTTGTCCCTTGGCAGGGGGTCTATCTACATAGTCTATCATGGTCTTTCACTGTGCATGCATGACTTACTCCAGCTTCATTATTCAGTCAAAAAATCATGCGTGCTAGATTAAATGGCCTTTCAGAATTGTCTTTAGGAATGAGGGTGTGTGTGGATGTTTTTTTTGTTATCCTGTATGTCAACCAGGCTTAAATCAGGCTATTTCAGTTAAATAGAGATGATTTTTGGGGGGGCAACCGGACATTCTTCAGTTCTTTCTTAAAACTTTTCAACACCTTTTCAGGGAAATTTGCACAAGCATCCTGTATGTGTCTGTGTTGCTCTGTGATGGAGGGGCAACCCGTCCAGGGTGTGCCCACATCTCGCCCATTGACTGCTGGAGATAGGCACCGCAGAAAAGACTGAAACCTGCAAAATGCTCAAGACTGATTCAAAAGGCTCAACTTTGAGCAGCTAAACTATATTCAGGCATCCAGAGCTACAATGTAATGTTTAGATCAAAACATATTTATGTGTTAGGATGGGCCGGTAAAAATCCAAATTTATATATACTAAAGAAACTGGACTTGAAAATCTGCTTGACCGATACTTTGCATTCAGTTTGACTGATTTTGTCCTATATTTAAAATGAGAATAAAATTGCAGACATTTCAATCTTTATATATACAAAACTGGTGATATGCCTCATGTTTAGTAGCAGTATAGCGATGCAACAAAAGTCACTTCTAAAAGGATATAACTTAGGGTGACCTTTTTGATATTTATTTGTAATCCATGCATCCCTGTCCTTCAAAGGCACAAATATACATTACTTTTTGTTGGTCTGTCAAAAATGCCCAACACAATACATTCTATCTTGTTGTAAAATGATAACATGCCGAAAAGTACTAGAGGTATGATTTCTTTTCCAAGGCACAATAGAAAAGGAAGAAGAAAAAACTGAAACCATCCATTTTAACATGCATGATGTCTCTTTGTGGGGGAAAAAAAAAAAAAGCACTTGTTCACTTTGACTTCAAGCTGAAAATATCACCCGTAGACCTCACTGCTACAAAGGGCTGAAGCCGAGTCTACCTTCCCCACAGCGGGTTCTGGCTAATATAAACTAATTGCAAAGACCACTGATGCATATGAAAGAAGTAGACGGGGTGTGAGAGAGCTCCGGCGCAGATGCTAAATGGAAAGAATTGCCTGATGCTGTTGCTACTTGCCTTCACTTGATGAAAGCTAAAGAAATTCCAAGCCTCATTTTTTTCCCCCATCTCAGTGCATTGAAGCGTGTGTTCATTTTTCAAAGCAATCAAAAATAATTTGTAATGGACATGTTTCCACAGTATAGGATGTTATTCTTTTCTTAATAACTCAGATCACAGACCGTCAAGATGATTCAGCCACAGAGAAGGGTTTTTGTGCCTCCTTGATGTCATGCAAAATCCTCTCAGTAGGATCTAAGTTTAGACTTTGATTAGGTCACTTTGATTAGGGTAGTAGGGGCCTAGTGGTTAGAGCAGTACCCTTGCAACTTAAGAGGGCTGCAGGTACCTGTTTCGACCCCTGCAGGTTGCTCTCTGGGCGCTGTAAAAGCAGCCTAATGCTCCCTAAGGTATGAGTTAAATGAAGAAGACAAATTTCATTGGGATGTACAATTGCCATAACGAATAAACATTTCTTCTTTCATTTTAAAACGTTAATTTTTGAGGGGCGTTTTGAGCCCAGCCGAGTAGGTATTCCTGTTTCAAATTTGAATCATTGTTATACTATGGAACCTATTTGAGCTTGGGCTTAAGATCACACATTTATTTGCAGAACATTGTCTTTCAAGTTCAGTCCATTTACCCTTTCAGGATTTTTCTTTTGGAGTACAGAATTCATTGCGCCATCAATTACAGTGCTTTGATGCACCAGGTCTGGAAGCATCAACGCAGTTCCAGACCCTCACAGTACCACCACCATGTTTGATTATCAGTGTGATGTTTTCTTTTTTTTAAATGTGTGGGTTAGTTTTACATCACATTTAAAGTTATTTAGCTTTCAAAAAGTTCCACAATTATATTACAAGCTCATTGAACATTTTCCCAAACGTCTTGGGAATGTTGAAGATTTTATACTTTTTTTTTTTCAAATAATTCCCTTTGTACTCATTTTAGTCAGCATGTTGTTTCGCCGTGCAGTTCTCCCACAGATGTCAGTTTTGCCCATCGCTTTGTGTTGGATGAGGATTACTGTCCTCAAGTGAGACAAGTAATCTGTTCTTTAATTCTTTTACATCGGGGCATAATGTGTTGCCTTTTGAGATTGAACTTACTTTGTGCTGTCAGAGAAGTTCTCTATAAAGGTTTTTCTTTTTTTTCTACATGTCAGACAGTAATCAGGGTAGGTGTGGCTGGGTAGACTGAACTCAGCTTTCCAAAAAAGGCCCTTAATCATAGTTGATTAATAATTTAACAAGGAGCCTGATTACTGTTCTGGAGCCTGGTCACATAGGACCACCATGTTTTAAATACCTTTTTCCAAGAGTAAATTAATCATGGTTTAAAAAACTACATTTTGTATTCATTGAGGTTACCCTTGTCAGACAATAAAATTAGTTGGATCTGATAAATTTAGGTTTGACCAAAAAGTGAAAACAGAAGAGGCTTTTAAGGGGACAAATGCGTTTTCATAGCACTATATTTCATCTAAGATATAGTATAATCTTGAAATTATTTTTTCAGGTGATAGAAGGCCAACTTTACAGTTGTCGGTAGATGCCTTTTACGGTTCAGGTCTGAGTCCATCAATACACCCAGATTTCAGGCCTGATCAGTATTTAAAGATTCAAGATTCAAAGATTCTTTATCGTAACCACATGTTACAACTGAAGCTGTGTTATCTCTTGATCACTCCTCCATTGGTCCAACAGTATTTCACTTCAGTTATGCTTTTATTCAACTGCAGAAAATTGAATTGATTTCTTCAAAGCATTTACTCAACTCTTGAACGGATTCATAGTCACCTGGTGACTATGTATGTAGACCTGTGTGTCGTCTGCATAGTTATGTTTGCATATGTTTTTTTTTTTTTTTTTTTTTTTTATATGAGCTAGAGAGAACATTTAGATACTGAATAGGAGGGCACCCAAGATTAACCTTCGGGTACCCTGCATGTCATTTTGTGGTCTCTGATGTAAAGTTACCTAGTGACACGGAAAGGTTCCTGTCCTTTAAGTAGGATTCAACTCAGTCGAGTGACAGAAAGGCCGGCCCTGTTTTCCAGGCACTCTAATAGAATGGAGTTTTCAACCGTGTCAAAAGGACTATTAAGCGTAGATTCTCTGTTTCATTTGTGGTCAGGAGTAAAAGTATTATTATTAAAAAAATATTGTTTAGCAGAAGCATAACTACAACTGGAGATTTTAAAACCTATGATGCTTTTTTTTATTGCAGTCAACTAGTTTCTTAAGCCTTCAGCAGTATCTTATTTGAAAGTATTTATGAGATCACTTTTTTGATCAAGTACAATGCCACTTAATTAGGTTTTCTAAAATCAGACAATACAGCATTTTCTGGTCATTGTCTATTCTTTAAAGAAACAAACCCAATCTAATCAAATTCACACACTTCAGATTCTGTATTCTGTCATATCATAAACATGTGCTTGTAACCTATTTTCCCTGGAAGTATGGTATGAACATAGCATCTGCCTGCCTCTTTTTTAGTGAATGTTTAGTTGCAATGAATAATAATCTGTTCTGAGACTTCAATAACATATTTTCATGTTTTTTGTTCTGTGATTCTGGTAGGGTAACCTAAATTAATCTGTCCAACAAAAACATTAAGACTTTTTAAGCATTTTTCTCAAAATGTAATTCTTGCAGTTCAGGGAAATTCTGCACCCCGTGCAGAGCCCTTTGTCTTCTTTCCCACTAAATGTGTTCTGTATTGTATGTTTGGATAATGATATGCCCACCTCCTGGGGAGGGATTTTTTTTTCTTCACTATGAAAGATACTGCAATCATCCACCCCTGCTGGTTTTTGTAGATGTAGCTCTTCATATGGACGGCTCAGCAATGGATTTACTTTGTTTTTGTAGCATAAGAATGGTCTGTTTAAGGTAAGTGAAGAGACTCTCTGCATTTTCAATTTCATATTAACAGCTTCCAAATCCCCCCCAAAAATCATCTCTATTTAACTGAAAGTAATAATAAAAGAACAGCCCACACCCAGACATGAAACTGCTTTAGTCAAATGCCAAGTTATATTTTGCTCCTGCAAAAGGGAGCTATACATACTAAATAGGTGTGATTCTTAAATCCCCACCGCCCCTGCATTTGGAATTCTGTTTGTCACACGAAATCATGTAGGTTCCTTCGGGAAAAGCTCAAACAATTGTGACATTTTAAGTAAAAGCCAAGGCAGTACTGGTGAGAGAATGTACATTCATACCTGGTTATGCTGATTATTGCAACTGTGAGGACATCAGTCAATTCATGTTTAAACTTTAAGTGTATGACACTGAAGAGATCCGCAAAAAAGGTCAGATGTCTAACTATTGAGGAGTTATATACTGTACATCAGAATAACATTGAACAAATTTCAGAATATTTTATTAAATAAACAGATGCAATCAAGTAAAATAATACCACTGAAAATTTTCTTTATATTTCAAATGCGTGTTCTAAAAGCATGTGGAGTATTTCAACAGTATATCATTTGGCTGAAATTGTGATGAAGATCTACTTTATGCACACAATAAAAACTAAATGTTTTTGAATTATTCTAATTTGATTTGATTATTTCCTTAAACATGTGGGTATGCCCCTTAACTCACACCTGTTTATGATATAAGCATAACAAACTAAACCCAAAAAAATGACCTGATGTGTGTAAGCAGTTTAGATTCCCATAAAGAATATGTTTAAAATAGATTTTTTTTTTTCTTGTGGGCTGCATTACTTACATAATCTTGGAGTGTCCCGCTGTTTTCTTTTGTCCTTCGGCTCTTCCTTTTCTATTTTTATGCCGCTGTTTTTCACAAGGGTACAGCTTCTCCTGCTGCACAGCATACTCACCTGCTTCTGATTAGCTCACCCAGTCAACGTTTGAAAGGACGGTAATCAAGTTCTGGGTGTGTTGTGCTTGAAGTGATAATCCTTTACTTATTTCATGTCTTCTTGTGCTTTAGATACATGTGTATTCACTCAAAAGGTGAACTCAAAGTAGTGTAGTTAGTATCTTAGCTGGTATGTTTTCGAATAACACCACCACTATGGATGCCACTGAACATATTGACAAGGCAGTCTCCATGGCAAGTGCAGAAACCTGACTGGAAGACATAAAAGTGGCTGGTCATTGTTGAGAAGGTATTTTTTAAATGGTTGAAAGACAGGTATTTCAATTGCCTTACTGATTAATGGAAGATTTCATATGGGCATGCAGTTTTTCAACAGCAACACTTGACAAACAGGACGAGTTTATCATTTGAATTAAATGAAAACACTATGACAGGCAAACCCTTCTTGACGAAAGCTGTGAGTAAAGTATCTAGACAGCAGAAGGAGGAGCTTAATTGATGGATAATTTTCTCAAAACCTTTGTAGTGGATTGGATAGAATTGCTTAATTTTGTCAAATTGTTTTGACTGGATACAGCATTGGTACTGGACTATATATTGATATACAGACTACCCATCTACTTCTCTGAATTTACTCAGTAAGGAATATAACCATTACATTGCCAGTCATGGTAGTGTGGAGTTCAGATGCCATAGACACAGGGTACTGTGACAACACAGGAAAAAACACTAAGAAAAATGTGCATGCATTTGCTCCAGTTGAACCTCTGAGGTTCAGGTTGGACTCACAAATGTATGTTGGTCTTCTTTATGCTGCAGGTTTTGAATTGCACTACCTGTTTTTTTGTTGTTGTTTTTTTAAGTAAGACAGGCAGATCACCTGCTTTTCACATTGCTACTATCCAACAAAAACTTTTCCTATTGAGCAAAATCCATCACAGGGGGAGGAAAAATGAGGTGATCCTGCAGCCATCTGATCCTTTTATAATTTTAGATCGACTGCTAACATTTAGCTAGCTCCACAAACAAGCTGGTTCTAATGATCTCTCAAAATGCTTGAAGTTCCATTGTGCAGTGAGGCCAATTAGTCGAGGCTGTGGTGGATTGCTGTTGCGATAACGAGCCTGGAAGGGACAGCATGGGGCCACAGTCTGCGACCTATGTTAATGAGCCAACACTTTGAATAAACCTGCCACCATTGGCTGTCAGAAGTATACTGAACTCCTGGTGCGCTTCGTTTACCTGGCAGACAGTTCGATTAGCCTAAAAGCCTCCAGTTCAGGGCTTATTTACATTTCTACTATCTGGTGTTGTTTTGGGGACAAAATACCAGGACTGAGCTACGGCAGAATCAGCACCAGCAGTGGAAGTACATTAGCACTTCATTAGTTTTCCACAGAGTTCATCTTTCCACATATTTTATAGGCACTACATTATACGTTCATGCCCAAACTGTGTGCTTAATGAAGTGGAAATAAAAAACAGGCAACGGCAGAAACAGCATTGAAGTTACTACTGAGACACACAGCCTTGATATTGCTCATATTGATTTGGTTATAAACACCCCGTCTGTGTTTGAGGGAAAGCATGCATGTGTGTGACTTTCCACCACATAATGCAAACTGCTATTGATTCAGCCGGACACTTGCTGTGGTAGGTGTTTTGTTTATGCTTTATGACCTCCTGTAATTAGATACAACTGTGGGAAACATATCTTCCATGCACTCCCTGGTAAAACGTTTCTATGTGCTGGTGTTACTTTGCTTCTGTTGTTGCAAGAGCTTGTTGTCGCCCGCCAAGGTATTTACTAGGTAACTCTCTTATGAGAGTATTCTGGTGATGTGGGAGCGCATGCCAATACTGTTGCAAGGATAAACCATCTAAGCAAATGAACAGAGGGGAAAGTCTTGGGTGATGCTAAGTGGTAATATGTATTCCAGGTGTGCCTCTTTAATCTCTTAAAGTGCAGTTTTGCATTTGAAAGTAGATTTCTGGCCCAATGCACCCCCTCAGCAATTAGGAAGCAAGTGTCAACAGTCAACCTTGGCCAAATCTTAATGCTCCTTTGGCTGTCTCCAGCCCTTGATCTAACAACATCACTTCCTGAGTTCTCAGAGAGGGGTCTTCTTTTTTTTGGCAAAGCTACTTGGCTGCCCAAGAACATCCTCGATAATAAATCAATTAATATCAAGAAACATCTCTGCATTTCAAAGGAAATGCATTAACCACGAGTATTAATTGGCAATTAAGTTCCTTATCTTTTTTTCTGTGGAATTAGAAGAAGCTTTAAAAACAAAATAAACACTGAGTTCAGACACAAGTGCCTTAACTAGCAAAAATATATTTACGAACTGTTTTATTTTTTAATTTAAGACTAATCTTATATGAGGTCCATTATATAATTTACTAATAGGATATGCTTTGCTCAGATTTGCCAGTATATTTAAACATATGGTGAAGTAAAGACTCCAGCAACACTTGCAAAATTAGGAAATGACTTTATTTCCTGACCAACACGTTTCAGCTTGTGGCCCTCATGAGGGGAATTGCAGATCACCAAAGGGTTTGCTTTTAAATAACAAATTATTTAAATAAATAATTCATGTGTGGATATATGAAAACATTCACATATTCACCCATGCACATGCTGACCAATCAACATTCAAGGGGATGCTGCTTGCTGACTGGTTGAACAAGGGACCAACTAGGCCCTCAACTTAAAGGGGAAACTCAAAGAGGAGATCCCTACACATCCAAAATTGGTTCACTCATAAACATGCACAGGAACATGCAGAAAAGTAAAAATTATAAATGATAGCAATCATAGGACCTCTAAAAGTTAATTCTATAAGAAGAGAATTAACTGGATAATCAACATCTGTTATGACAACATCACAAGTAAAGGTTTATTTCTAAATGAAAAAGATCCATATTATGAAATAAGATAAAACATTTTAATATAAAATAGGATCAATCACATGAACTCATTAATAGAATGCCATCAAGAATGCTACAATGATTCTTATTTAAATAAGATAAGAATTCCTTTATTTTTTTTATTGTTTTTTTTTTATTACGCCTTGTGAGCTGGTAGCCTGTGACAGTGGCTTCGTATTTCTACTAAGATTTTGAATGTCTAGCAACAAGACCAATTAAATCATTCCTCTTAGAAGAACCTCTGTGTTTGTTCATTTGTTCTTTCAGAGGACGGGATCGCAATGTTACACCAAGATATATATTTTTTTGCAGGGGCACTGTATCATGCAGACAACATTTTTAGTTTTACAAGTGATAAAGCCTTTTACATTGACGATGTTGCCACTAATAGGGTGTTTAAATGATTGTACATTGTTAGTGTAATTATTATTGTTCTGAAGGTCCTGAAAATCTGTTCTAAAAGGGAATTATATATTTCAACAACAGACCATAACTAACCCTCACCACCCTTTTGGGTTTACTTGGACTTTCCAGAAGACTTTCCAGCAGTCTCCCCTTCTACCAGAATTAACTGACTATTAGGCACAATTTGGAGGTACCTTTTTATCAGCTTAGAATCCAAGTCCAGCAGGTAGCCAGGAGTATTAATTTGAAAAAAAGAAATGTTGGTAGAATATCTTAGAAGTTAAAGATAGCTGAAAGTTTAACTCTTCCCGACCAGTAGGTGGAAGACTCGCGCTTGCCCGCTCTCATTCCAAATTGCAGTTGTCCAGGTTTGGCAACAGGTGGCTAGTCCTTTGGTTAGCATTAGCAAACAACTTACCTGTCCAGACAGAAATTGGCAGTCACAGCGTGGGTTCTGAGGCCTTTTTGCTTCCTTAAGTTGGCATTAATGCTCAAAAGCTTGGCTGATGTTTGAGCTTGTTTTGCTTTTTTGGTCCACTTGAATCTGAGAAATGTAACGGGAAGAAGAAGCCATTTCTCAGCACTATCATAGAGCTACTGCAATCTGGCAGCATCTGAGCTCCGTCTCATGTGACTTCAACCTACAGTACTATTATTGATGCTGGAGGATCCTTTCGTGTCGACCTTGGCATCTTAACCAGAGGTAAATATTGATGTATTTTGTACCTGTCAAAATCTCTAAAAAATTATTTATAGGCTTTCAATATACATATATTTTTCAGTAAAATTAATATTTTTATTCTGTAATACTGCAAACATTATGTGGATGTATTATTTTGAAAAATGAATCGTTTTGATGAAAAAGTTGTAGCTATGACCATTAAAGCCACCGTAGTTACAGTACCAAGAGTGCATAGTGTGAATGGCCAAAATAATCACACTGCAAAAACAGAACTAAAAATAAGTACAATTTTCTTTAAATGAGTGTATTTGTCCTTGATTTGAGCAAGTAAATAAGATGATTTGCCAATGGAATAATAATTTTCCACTTAAAATGGGAACAATTCATCTCCATGATCTTATTTCAAGTGCAGGATGTCTAATTATCTTATTTTAGGGGCAAAGATGCTCATTCCATTGGCAAATAATCTTATTTACTGGCTCAAATCAAGGACGAATATACTAACTTTAAGAAAATTTTACTTGTTTTAGATCAATTTTTGCAGTTCAAGGAATTATCTTTTACTACAAGTCAGTGATGTGATGTTATCGGCTGAGATTCCTTGGACAATGTTTTAACAAAGTTGAATAATAAACTGAACTTGACTGCATTGTTTGATAACACAGACCAATTTTGTATGTTTATAATTGATTTGATATTTGTCTGCTCTCAGTGCCTGGACACAATATGGTTTAGATAATTTGACTTGGGGTTAAAAAAGGCAAATTGTTTATCTTTTAAGTTTGTCATAAGGATTATGTGGAGCAGAAGAATTTCTGTCAACTACTCACTTTAAGTAAAACCATGCAACACATTCAGAAAATGGGCATCTTGTTAATGCTAAAAATTTTGCTAGAGTAACCAAAAATTCCGTTGAGCTTTTAGTGTGTTAACACACTAGCAAAAACACTTTTTTAAGATTTTTTTTCTGTCTCAATAAAGCCTGTATGTCGCTGTTTACATGTGGGAACAAAACTTGAATTTGTACTATATCAACTACAAATACAGGGGACCTGAAATGGAAACATTTGATCTATTTTAATGTACATTCTTACTGTCTCCAGAGTTCCAAGTGTCAGTCGGTGAGGAGATTTTACTGTTTTACTCATCACAAAACTAACAGTATGTCAAAGACTCATGTAGAGGCTTGTTTGTTTGGGTTCCGCACAGGTGTGATTGCACAAGTATTTGGACAGGATAAAACTAAATGGAATAATTTGTCCACAAGCATTCCAAGATCCTGTGTATACTTTGCATGTTAAAAGATGGAATGGATGCTGAGATTATAACGCCTATCGAGGTAATGTTAGGGTTTTGTGCCCAACAACCACGGCTGATTTAGTCTGGATTCAAAATAGTTTGAAGAAGAGAGATGTACATGGATGCTTTTGTGGAAAAAGTTTAGTTGGCTGCTTACAGGCTTAAGGGATCTGGGTTACATTTTTACAGTGTGTCAGGAAAACTTGGCAGAAAGAAAACTTTTTCTCTTCTAAAATTCTGGCGGCAGCAAGGTCCCATCAGCTTTTGCGTAACGTGCCGTTGTAATCATGTGACATTACATGCATCCCGCCAGCTAATTTAGAATATCCCAGTGACTCTTTCCCGATTGTAATGGAAAACTACTGCTACTGTATTTCCTGCTCCCTCTCTTTTCCCTACTGGTGTCTTTCCCCTTCTTTTTTTTCCCCCTCTCTGATTCTCATTTCTCTGTGTCAGCATATCCCACGGACCCAAACCCCTTCCCAGCCTTTTGAACCTCTGGTCTGAATGGAAAACCTGAGTGGATGGGGGAGGAGAAGAGAAAAAAAACAACAAAGTGATGTTAGAGTAAGCTAGAGAAATAGGCTCCACATGCTCGCCATTATGGTGCATGATGTAGCAGACTCAATCTGCTCTCCTCCTCTTTTGTTTTTTTTTCCCCCCTCTCTGTAACCATCTTTCACTCTATTCTTAATTGATCCCATTCCTCCTTTTAAGAGCACTCTATTTTTGTGTCTCTCCTCAATGCCACTGCAGGCAAATTAGACATTAGTAACAAACTGAGGCTCCTCGCTGTAGTCTTAAAACTGACGTGCGCCTTGGCCGTAACTTCAGCCCGAACCAGCGGGAGAGTGTTTCACCTCAAAGTCTGGCATTTGGCTTCATTTCACATCTTATTGCTTATTGCATCCGATATGCATACTGGCCAACAGAGAAGCCCTTGCAAACACACAAATACACATGCACATCCTTGTTTATTGTACATAGTGAGGACCATGCCTTGTCTTCCATATACTTCCATTCTTTTTCAACCCTTTACACGGCCTTACCCTGACCCTAACCTTAATGTTAACCATTCTCAGTACATACCTAACGCTAACCTAAACCCTTATTAACCCCATAGTCCTAAACATAGCCCAAAACAAAAGTGACGAGCAAAAAAAAGAGGTCCTCACCTTGGTGGTAAAACCCTAAAAATATATTCTAACTCAGCCTCAGGTACAAATACGCACACACACACACACACACACACACACACACACACACACACACACACACACACACACACACGCACACTTTAATTTATGCTTAACTGATCCACTGGTTACATTAGCAGCCAACAAGAGGCAGTGTTGAGTATTAAGCCAATTTACTGGGACATACAAGGGTACTGAAGCTTTTAATGACTATCTAAACAAGAGTTCCTCATGCTGAGTCATGGCCGTGCACTGGGGTTTTGTTTTGTGCGGCTGGCCATGTGTGAGAATTTGCGGCCATCTCTTTTTGTATTGATTGACTGATTTATAATGGCGCTCATGCTTGAAATGGAATCCAATCCTCCGCGTGAAGCTGAAGATTCAGGGACTTGCCCCGTGCACTCACTGCATCTTTTCCTGCTCAGGTGTAAGTGTGTGTGTGTGTGTGTGTGTGTGTGTGTGTGTGTGTGTGTGTGTGTGTAAGACCTTCTGTCTCTCTCATTTTCTTGCTTGCTTTTCTCTCTGCTCTACCTCATCTATACCTAAACAGGCCGGGTCCCCCCCCCCCCTCTTCCCAAAGACTGCTCTCCTCTTTCCCCCCCAAGTTCATCCCGAGTTCCCTTACTCCCCAATCCCTCATCCTCTTAGGGGAGCACAGGAGCATGGAGTGGAAATAACTGAGCCAATAAAGACGCTGCCAGGATCAATTGACTCCCTGTGCCTCACATGGTCACTGAGGGGGAGAAGGAGTTGAGCAACGGGGTACAGGGGAGGGGAGGAAAGGGAACGGGCATCGTTTAACATGACCAGAGACGTAGAGGATAAAATGTGTAAGCGTAGACCGTGGGTAAGGATGTAGAAGGAGGGCCAAAAGGAGTGCAGATAAATACAGTGTCTTACAGAAGAGTTAATGCCTACAAACTGTTTCCTATTTGTCATGTAACAACCCCAGAATTCAATGAATTTTATGTGATAAGCATACCAACAGAAATTAGTGCATAATTATGACACAAAGGGGAAAGGATTCATAGTTTTGATTTTTTTTAACATATATAAAAGTGTGTCATGCAGTTTTATTCAGCTCCTTCACCCTAATACCCCAGATAATATACAATGCATGCAAAAAGGTCTCTAATTAGTAGAGTCCATCTGTGTGTGACTAGATCTGAATAAATAAAGCTGTTCTGTGAAGGCCTCAGAGGTTTGTTTCAGAGCAAATATTAGTTGAACTTTCTACAAATATGGTGTTTATGGATGAGTGGCAGGAACAAAACGAATATGGCTAAAAATTATGAGAATATAGTTTGATGCTTTCTTGATTTTTGTTCAACTTTGCGCTGCCCATTAATATGTTTTTAGTTGTTTAGTACCAGACTCTTCGTTCACTTCCCGAGTGAGGGAGGTTATTTAGTCAGTTGACAGGAACAACATCAATTTTGTTCCTGTATCCTGCTAATGGTTATAGCTTCTAAGTGACGGCTGTCAGTGGTTCCAATCAAATAAAAGGTTTTCAGAGTGTGAAATATGAGTCATGTTCCGGTGACACAAGCTGAACATTACATGTTGTTTTTTTTTTTACTGTCAAGCTCACCATACGTAGGTCAGCATTATTGCACTTAGCTATGTGTTTGAACAAGACCAGGTTTCTAGCGTAGATTTTAATGCGTGTAGCCTAATTGTAGCAGCATATCCAAACTTTATGTTTGCCATTTATTAATATTCTTTACCGATGTGCCTAACATTGGGATGTTGCCATGAAAACCAAATGGTATTTGATTGTAATGTTTTAGTTTTACAGTTTCCTGAAGTAGTTGTCATGACTATGACCCCCGCTGCTCTTGAGTTTTCTTTAGGAGTGTTTATGGCTAGCAAGTTTGACTAGTGAGGAAACACAATGTCCATACTTATACATGTATGTAGCTCAATTGTGCTGTGGGGATGTTTTTGTTTAACAAGGACAGGAAAGCTGGTCAAAATGACTGGAAAGTCAGATGGAGCTAAATGCAGGACAATCCTAAATGAAAACACGTTAGAGGTTGTAAAAGACAGGATGTTCTCTTTCCAGCAGGACAACAGCCTGAAACATACAGTCAGAGCTGCAAAAGAGTGACTTAGATCAAAGCATTTCCATGTGTTCAAAAAGCTTCATCAAAATCCAGACCTAAATCCAAGTGAGGATACAGGCAAAAATACTTTTCACAATTTTCTTTATAACTAATAGTACATTCCATTTGTCCTCGGTAGTTGGAATTCTCGACTTCAGAGTTGGAAAATTTAACTGGAATAGCCCCTAAGTCGGTATTATGAGTCGGAAAGGGGGTGCAACAGGATGGTACCCAATTTCGGCATTCATGATGGCTGCTACTCACAGCAACAAGAAGTAAAACCTCATACTTTGACTGTTTCGTAGCAGCTCTCTATTATTTATATAACATTTAGCCAGTCATACAGGTATTACCTTTCAGTGTTCATCGGACCGGATGTTTCAGCTCTGTTTAATTGCACAAAAAACTGTCTAGAACAGCATTCTTTTCATTGTTTTAACAACAGTGCGAGCATCCATGTTTTTTTCCCGACAAGGGAATCTGCAATGCAAAGTGGCGGAGATGACGTAGTCTGCAACTCGTTAGTTCTGACCTTCGAGGCAAGAGGAACGCACCATAAGATTGAGCCATTTTGCAACAGAAGAATATCCAAACATTCAGTCTCTCAATGTGCAAAGCTGGTAGAGCTTTCCCTTGGATTCCCCATTCTTACCCAGGGGCCCCAAGAGAGATCCGACAGGTGCATTCCCCCACTGTCCTACAACCAAACTTGAGATTGTTTGTTAGCAGCCTAGAGCTCTAAAGCCCTCAGTCAAAGAAGACCGGATTGGCTATCAGCTCATTTACAGCTAGAAGAGCAGCAAAAATCTAAAATTGAATAGGTTATTTTAATTTAAAAAAAGTTTCTTGCCTGCAAATATGTTTGCATCACCATCACCACTCTTTCCACGGAGATCAGCCGCAAAGCTTGCAGTGAACAGATGGCAAGACAGAACCTTGACTGCTGACAGGACGGAGCTGGTTAAACAGAGACCTCACGTCTCGTAAATCAAGGGACGTTTGCAGACCGCCATACGTTGCTGGCTGACGTGCTCATTGATCCTCTTTTTCCCGAGACGTTCCCCAGCCTAAATCTGGAATTTGGCCAATCCCACCCACCAGGCCTGGTAGCTGCGACTGTAATAGATCACACATCACCTACACACCTAGACTGCGCCAACATACACATACAGATTCTGTGAAAAACTAGAGCGATTCTATCCCATCTCTGCCTGGGAGCCTTCTGTTCACTGTCAATTTGTTTAACAATGGCACAGAGCATGTTTTGAAGCGAGGCCAATTTCGTCGGAACCTCATCTTCCCCCGAGGCTCTGACTAGCATGATTATATCTCCGCTGTTGATCCTTCACGGCAGTCTATTACTTTGTTTTATTGTCTTTTGTTTTCCCTTTTTTTTTTTTTTGATTTTGTTATGATTGAGCCTTTTATGATTGCCTCTCTCGGGCTTGTCACCACAATTTAGTCCCACCTGGCAAAGATATGAATGGCTCATATGCATGTGAACTGCAGCGTTTACATCAATCCTCATAGAAACTGTAGTCGCATACCACTTCATGACCTGATTTTCATGTACGTTGCGCTGCGAGGAAGCGGCAGGGAAGACAAATCTGTTAACCATATGAGGCTCTCTGGAGGCCTCAGAATAAGCATTCTTTCATGTATAATAGAGAAGCCTTCAAAATAATTGTATCTTTCTTGTCAGTTCTTTCTTTTTTTTTTTCCTCCCTCTGTGGCACTGAAAGACTCAGAGCAACTTTAAAGGGAAGGTCTGGTAATTATTGCAGCTT
This sequence comes from Fundulus heteroclitus, assembly GCF_011125445.2. Taxonomy (NCBI): domain Eukaryota; kingdom Metazoa; phylum Chordata; class Actinopteri; order Cyprinodontiformes; family Fundulidae; genus Fundulus; species Fundulus heteroclitus. The sequence goes on from NC_046373.1 coordinate 7,345,827, forward strand.
TTCGTCTCTGCCTTGGCAATGGCTGATCTGACTTGTGTTGCAGCTAAAAACTTTAGTATAGATTGTGTCTCCTTCATAATCGTGACATTTATTGATGGTGGCAAAAAGGAGCAGGAGGAAGCGTCTGAAACTTGAAACTAGATCATGATGAAATGATGAATCCCTGTTTGTCAGGGATGAAAATAAGAGATGCACCCCAGATAAAGTTTTTTTTTTTTTGTTTTTTTTTTGTGCATCAAGAGGACAGTTTGATGTAGGTGTATATGCTCCTCAACATATGGCATTGACCACTTGTCTTAGAGCAAGTCTGTGTGGGAGGTAGGGCAGGTGTTAACATCACAATTAGTCATCTCAGGAAGAAAAAAACAATTTAGACTCACAAATAGATCATTATTAATAGGCATATGCACACAGGGCTGGTCAATCTTATTAGCCAGGCTACTAGTCATCATGCTAGGCGCTGGTTACCAATATTGAGAATTAAAAAAAAGTTTTAAACAGGTAAAAGCACAAAGGTTTTCGTTCCAGGCATTCCTATGGTTTAATCCTTTTATGGAATTCAAATAAAACTTGGTCGCCACTCTCTCGGCTGCACACTGCTACTCTGATGTGTGAAAGAAGGCTTTAATGGTTTTCTCACAAATTAAATTTCAAAGGCCGATGTTTCAAAAAGTTTTTTTCAAAAGATGTTCTAGCCTGGCCAGCCAGACTCAGCCAGATGAACTGAGTCTGGAGCTGCTCCCATAGAGCCCCTCTAGTCTGATTCTGCCTTTTTTTACGTCACGTCCGCAGTTTCTCTGATTGGTTTACTTTGTATCTGTTAACCCTGCCCCAGAGAAGCCGTCTATGGGAGCAGTTCCAGACCAACTTCGGCCATATTGAAGAGAGACAAAAGTTAGTCTGGCTGGCCAGGGGAAAGGGGGATGTACTGTCATACCATTACTGTCGTGTTGTCCTCACTTAATCTGTAATAGTTTCAGTTGCGCAAATTAACTCTTTCGTGAAGTACAAGCAAGTATCGACTTTTTAGCAGCTAACGGACTTGTTTTCAAGCCAAAAAAATCAGACTGAAGTCTACAATACTGTGCAATAAATTTAGTAGCAGAACTGTGCAATATGCATGGATGTCTAAACAGACAGTCCCTGAGAGAGGTAAGTGTTTGAATACACATTTGCAAGTGAGAGACGGTATGAATGATTTTCATCAGATCAGAAACCTGTGTATCCAGTAGTGTGTTTGCAACATGTCAGATTATGAACCGGTGGAAATACCTATACCCTATTGACTAGAATAGCTCTTATTTGTGATGGAACGGATAATGCATGGATGATGGAGTCTTTATGAATGAGGGGTAATACCCTAAAGCACTGGCGATTTTTTTGTTTTTTGTTTTTTTTTTTACTTTAAGGGATTTCCACACTAGAGAAGTGGACCTGCTTAAGTACATAATTCTCAAGTATATTTTAGACGATACTTTAGACCAAGTTCATAATTGTTCTATGAGAAAAATGTCAGTTGTCTAGCGAGCAGCTCTACTCAGACAGAAAGTAGTGCTGACGGAAAGTCAAACATGAGTGTAATTTTGATTTAAAAAAAAAACAAAAAAAGCATTATTACAACAATATCACCTAATACCTATTAAGTGGTCCGTGACATATTTACCTTGTCCACACAATCAGGCAAGTTTTTTTTTGTCAGCGCAAAAACACTGGCATTCAAAGATTTACAAAATCAGGATTGAATGCAGTGGTCAGTTTTTCTTTTTTTTGCACTACTCAGTCTTGGCTAGAAATTATCTACATTTAGACTTCTAGTAAACATCTTAGATGTTGAAAAAAATACTTTCAAACCACATATCTACCTAATTTATCCTGCATTTCTAACAACCGAGTTTGCATGTTCTCCCTGTGCATGCGTGGGTTCTCTCCAGGCACTCCAGCTTCCTCCAACAGTCCAAAAAACATGACTGTTAGGTTAATCGGTCTCTCTAAATTGTCCTTAGGTGTGAGTGTGTGCGTGGATGGTTGTTTGTCCTGTTTGTCTCTGTGTTGCCCTGCGACAGACTGGCGACCTGTCCAGGGTGTACCCTGCCTCTCTCCCAGTGAACGCTGGAGATAGGCACCGGCAACCCCCGCCACCCCATGAGGGATTAAGCGGGTCAGAAAATGGATGGATGGATGGATTTCTAAAAAACATTTAGAAATTGCTTAATTGTACCACATATTATTGTGGGTGAAATAATTTAATTGGTGTATTCGAAGTGACTGTACATTTCAATTTCTCACTTTTTCCAGCAAGATGTGTGAACAGGCCATCTGCTGCAGAAGCCCCCACTGCGTCCTGTGTTTTTCCTTTTTTTTTTTTTTTAGAACTTAAACTTTTATTATTTTTGCAGAGCAATGATACAACCATTCATTAAAGGCACATGACACAAATGTTGACAGTATAAAGTTTTCCATAAAATAAACATCTTAGTCACAATTGTAGGTTCATCTTCATACAACCCAAAAATAAGGATACACTTTAGGAGGGATAGCTAGACATCATATGCCAAGAGACAAACTTGTTGGGTTTATTTACATCAACATTGCTTCAGCTGGTCCCCAGCGCAGGCTAAAAGTGTTTTTTTGAAGTCTTAATGAGTAGGTTATCTTTTCCATTTTATACAATTCCCTTACTTTTTGGACCCATAAGTCATAGGAAGGAGGCTCCAGCTGCATCCACCTTATTGTGATGCATTTCAGGGCAGCTGTAAAAAGGACATTTAACAGATATGCTTTGGCCCGTCCTTGCAAGCCATCTGGTATAATACCTAGTACCGCAACTGCAACATCCTTTGGTATAACTCCTGGGAAAATATGGTTTATAGTTCTGTACACCTCATCCCAAAAGTTTTGGAGTTTGGGGCATGACCAAAAAATGTGTGTATGATTGGGGACCGCTGAGCCACAATTTCTCCAACACAAGCTTGGTACTTTAGGATCCATCTTGGCAACCACATCTGGGGTCCTGAAATATCTGCTAATAATTTTCCATTTGTATTCCCGCCACATATTTGAGTTTGTAACTCTATGAGCCTCAATCCAGACTCCCTCCCATGCCTCGTCAGAAATTATTTTGGCCGTCTCTGCCTCCCATCTTTGTTTTGTCCAAGTGGTATCGTTAAGGTTCATTGACAGTAATGCACTATATAACTTTGCTATACATTTTTTATCTCCTCCCCCTTTCTGGTAATGGATTAGAAGGTTTTCTAATGGTGTTGGATTTAGTACTTTTTCCCAGTCCTTGTGTGCGAGCAAAAAAGAGCGCAGCTGTAAATATCTAAAGAAATCACTTTTTTGGAGATGAAAATTCCTACATAACTCTTCAAACGACATAAGATTGTTTCTGTCGATCAACTGATGCAGAAATGTAAGCCCCTGTTCAGCCCATTTAGAAAAATTTTTGTCCAAGAGATTGGGTGTGAAAGATTTAATATGTCCAATGCTTGTTAATATTGACAAACCTCTCGGTAGCTTGAAAGAAATTCGCACTTTGTTCCAAATGTCAAGTGTGGTTTTAGTCCACAATGGCAGTTCCTTTACTGGGATATCTAGAAATGGCAATACCTTTAATGGTACTGAGCACTTTGCTTGCTCAATGCTGAGCCATCTTGTTCGAGAATCCTGTTGGATCCATGAAATTAAAGGCTTTAACTGAGCTGCCCAGAAATAGTATTTTAAAACCGGAAGCTTGAGGCCCCCTTCTGTCTTACTTCTTTGTAGTGTTTTATATTTTATGCGAGGGCGCTTGCCTTGCCATATGAATTTTGATATAATTTTATCCAATTCAACGAACGTGGACTTAGGTATGCCAACTGGTAACATTTGGAACAGATACAATAATCTGGGTAACAGATTCATGCGGATGGTTTCAATGCGACCGAGGAGGGACAAAGGCAATGCTGACCATCGCTCCAGGTCTTTTTTAATTATATCCAGTGTTTTAGTGTAATTGACGTGATACAAATCATTTAATGAGAGGGGAATATTGATGCCTAGATATTTAATGCCTTCCTTTGGCCACCTAAAACCGCTCTGTTGTTTAACCCCCAGTGGAATACTGCCATTGACATCCATTGCCTCTGTCTTATCAACATTTATTTTATAGCCAGAAAAATGTCCATAAACAGAAATCATTTCCCTCAGACGTGGTATTGATGATGTAGGATCAGACAAATACAGGAGTACATCATCTGCATAAAGAGATATTTTATGTTCCTCTGTGCCAATCAAAATCCCTTTAATTTCATCATTGTCCCTGATAAGCTGGGCTAGTGGCTCGATGCTAATTGCAAACAAAAGAGGTGACAAAGGACACCCTTGCCTGCATCCACGTTCCAACTTAAAACTAGCCGACCTGAAACCATTGACTCTTACAGCCGCTTGCGGGGATAAATATAATGTATGTATCCAATCTATGAATTTGGGCCCAAATTTAAACCTCTTTAATGTTTGAATGATGTATTTCCACGACACACGATCAAAAGCCTTTTGGGCATCTAAAGATATTACAGCTGTCATAGCTTTATTTTCTTTTTGGTGAGACATAATATTTAATAACCAGCGCAGATTATTTCCATAGTGCCTCCCGACAATAAAACCGGTTTGATCTGGATGTATAATTTGATTTATTATGACATTTAATCGTCTTGCCAGAATGCCAGTTAGAATGCGTACGTCCCCATTCAGCAAGGATAATGGCCGATATGACCCGCAGTCAGTGGGATCTTTACCTTCTTTATGTAGTACTACTATTGTGGCATCAGACCAGGATGGCGCCATTGTTTTAGTTTCTAAAGAAAAGTGGTATGCTTCCAATAAAAGTGGGGCAACGATGTCTATGAAACATTTGTAAAATTCGTTTATGAAACCATCGGGGCCAGGACTCTTATTATTTTTAAGGGATAAGATAACATTTTTAATTTCTTCTACTTGAATTGGCTTATCTAATTGTTTAGCTACAGTATCAGATAATTCAGAAACTTGAACATTTTGTAAGTAGTCACCTATTTTATTCTCATCACTACAAGTGTCAGTGTCTCGGTATAAAACCTTGTAAAATTCAGCAAAAGTTTCAGAAATATCCTTTGGTTTTAGGATTGATTTATTGCCCGATTTCAGCTTTTGAACAACATTTGAGGACTGTTGTTTTTTAAGTCGGAAGGCCAGAAGTCTGCTCGCTCTATTTCCATTTTCATAATATTGCTGCTTAGCAAAACGAAGGTTACCTTCTATCTTTTCTGATAATAAATCTTGGAGCTCTCTACGTGATGTATTCAAATCATTCAGAATTTTGGATGCTCTAGTCTTTTTATGTTGAAGATCCAGATCTCGAATTCTATCTTCTAAATATTTCTGTTTGGCTGCTTTTTGTCTTTTTTTAGCTGTGGTGTGGGAGATGATACTACCTCTTAAATAGGCCTTTGCACAATCCCACAACATAATAGGAGATGTGTCAGGGGTGTTGTTTATGTCCAAAAAATTTTTGAGGTCAGATTTAACAAAATCAATGAATTCCTTGTCATTAAGAAGGGAGGTATTAAGTCTCCATTGCTTAAACGATGGGGTCAATCCTATATTCCACTGGAGAGTAACAGGTGCGTGGTCAGAGATTGTGATGGGCAATATAGTTATATCCTCAATTCTGTGTAGCTCAGCCTTGGAAGTAAAAAAGTAATCTATTCGCGAGTAAGATGCATGTCGGTTTGAGTAAAATGTAAAATTTCTGTCTTTTGGGTATTTGGATCGCCATACGTCCACTAATCCAGTTTCTACAGACATATTTTTAAGCATTTTACCCATCTTAGATATGGGGGTCTGAGAAGCTGGTTGCCTATCTAGGTTTGACATTACACAATTAAAATCCCCCCCCATAACCAACAGACCGGAGCTGTACTCTGCAATCATATTGAAAACTGACTTAATAAACCCTGGAGCATCTTCATTAGGGGCATATACATTTATAAAGGATACCGCTGTTCCATCAATTGTCCCATTTACCAAAATAAATCTACCCTCCTTGTCCTTATGTACTAACGTTTCAGTGAAATTAATTTGCCTATGTATTAATATAGCCACACCCCTTTTCCTTCCAGAGCAATGTGACGAATAGTAAACTTTATCAGCCCATGACTTACTTAATTTTGTATGTTCCACATCTGATAGATGTGTTTCTTGCAGCAATGCTACTTGACATTTTGATTGTTTGAGTTGCAGCAGTACTTTTTTTCTTTTCATTGGACAATGCAAACCCCTCACGTTATAACTTGTTACAGTTAATGTACTCATAACTGATTTAATTTAAAAATGTATATGTGATAGTATTGTGCTGGAGGCAGAGACGGCCATTTGACGGGTGGAGCCAAACATTTGAGCAACACGAACGATGAACACCAAGACGATACAATAAAATAGTAAGACTTTGCTGTGCCATATTGTCAAGACTAATATTCAAATGCTCTGTTTTTTTAGTTGCAGTGAGATCCTCGGGGAACAGAAGGATCAAAGCGCAAGAAACACAATAAAAAATGAACATAGATAACATAATGCAAGGTAGTGGGTTTAAGTCCCTAGCCACCATAGAAAGCGGCAACAAACACAACCCAATGAAGATTGGATGTGTGCAAAAACAGCAAAAAAGAGAGAAATTAAGAGTGTGGAAGTTCAGGCTCCTGCAGGAGAAGTACTTTAACCACAGCATATAATCTACTAGTAATATTAACGCAACTTAATTATAATTTAGTAGTTTAACAAGGTTAGAAGTATGCACCTTTCAAACGAATCAGTTTAGATAAGTGACATTGAACACAATTACAGTTGGCATTTAAGCACTAAAGACAATATTTCAGAGTTGGGATCTGCTGGACCGGATTGTGTCCTATTAGCGTTTGCAGCTTCGCTTACGTTTCAGTTCCAGTTATCGCAGTGGGGATGGTTTTCCGTATGTAGTCCATGGCTTTCACGGGATCCCGAAACTCCTTACTGTCCTCTTTGTATGTGATTTTGAGTCTTGCTGGATAAAGTAATCCGAAGCGCACATCGCCCCGTCCCCGTAAAGCTTTACGTGCCTCGGAGAAGGCTGCGCGTGCCTTGGCCACACTGGTGGTGTAATCCGGGAAGATTGCGATTCTTTTACCCTTGTAGGTCAGCGGGGCTTTTTCCCTGGCTCTTCTCAAGATGTCAGCGGCGTCTCTATCATAATGCAGCTTGGCTATGATCACCCGAGGTCTCTCTCCGTCTCCCGGTTTCGTCAGAGCGGCTGTTCGGTGTGAGCGATCGACTTTTACATCCCGGTCCATCTGGAGGGCTTCTCTTATAATTTTAGAAACCTCTGCAGGGTTGGCGGAGTTCGGCTGTTCCTCAACGCCAACTATACGGATGTTTCCGCGTCTCATCCTCCCCTCCATGTCCTCACACTTGTCCCGTATCTTAACCAGCTCGCTCTGAAGTTCAGTAACGGTGGTCTGCAGAGTGTTTACCTCGTCAGACCATGTAGACAATCCACCTTTCATATCTTCAATGTCCGTTTTTACTGAGGTGATTTCTGCACGAGTGGCGGTAGCATTGCTGGCTATTTCGGCCCTCACTGCGTTGATATCAGCTCTGAGAGTGGCGAACTCTTCAGACAGCGCACTCCTCATTTCCTCCCTTATAACTGTGTTTTTCCTTTTTGAAGATGTGTTTTTAGATGTGTGTTTCTGTTTTTCCACCTTGCATATACATGTTATGGGGCTGACCGTTTTGGGGCAAACTTTTTCATAAAACTGTTTTTATTAATGTTTTTTATGAAATTTGTGTCCAGGGCCATGCTTACACCAGCTCTTGAAAGCTCTGCTGTGTCGCCTCCCACCATGCAACCTGGAATCCCCGGCAAGTTGAGGAGGAAGAGACATGGGCCCCGCGATGTTATCAGACATCGTAACCACAGGAGAAGGCAAAGAGACATCATCCCATCCCTCATCATGGGCAACGTGAGATTCCTTCTCAACAAAATGGATGGAATTAGTGGACCTAACCTGGCATGGGTCGTCTTATCAAGAAAGCAGCTTTGTTTTCCTAACTGAAACGTAGCTAAGTGCAATAACTCCAGACACACATATGAACATGGATGGTTGTCATTTACTCCAGGCAGACAGAACCAAGGGGAGCAGTAAGAAGAGAAGAGGGGGCGTCTGGCTGTACATTTGAATGAAGATGGTGCAACTCTGGGCATGTAACTATTTAGCAGACGTAGTGAGAAAACTGAGCAAACTATTAGTGAAAGGCTCTTTTATCAACCCAGGCAGTTTTCACATGTTATTGTGATAGCATTGTATTTTTCCCCCACTGCCAATGCTGCAGAAGCCTGCAATTTCCTCCAAATTGATCAGCATGTTGGTGATCTTCAGGAATTATAATGATGATAATTTATCTCTTGTCCGCTCTCCCTACCATAACCTGGTTTGTTACCTGCTACATCAGAGACTATAAAACACTGAAATGTGTCCCAACACCAAGAGTGCTCTCCCTTCCCTGGTGGATTTGTATCACAACCAGGTTCATTTCCAGCCTGTGTATAAACCCTAGATCACTCGCTGTGAGATGCACAGTGAAGAGATGGTCTTCGGAGACTCAAGAAGCTCTGAGGGACACCTTTAACTCCACTGTGAAGGAAGAGCTCTGTGCTCCTCATGGTAAAATCATTGACAGCATCATAAATAAATCACAGACTACATTACCTTCTGTGTGGACAAAACTGTGCCCTACATGAAGATATCATGTTCTTCACATCAGGAAACAAGGACAAGCTGAGAACAAACTGAAAAAGAAGATCAGGGATAGAAACACCATCTACAGGGAGACGAGGGAAGACAGTGTAGCTTGGAAGAGCCTGAAGTAAATTTCAGGTCATAAGCCAAACTCCCAGGGTGTAGATGATTTTGGGTGGGTGAATTGTCTCAACCAGTTCTTCAGTAGGTTTCATCAGACACTCCTCCAACCGGTCAGGGACAGGGTTATTGGCCAAGAAAAACTCAATGGAGATGTGAGAACACTGAAAATAAGCCACTAACCTTATCAGAATCGCACTGGTTCTGAGAGAGTGATCCAGAGGAGCCTTCTGAGTGATACAGGTCACTGACTTAGCCACTTCACAAAGTCAGCTAAAGGGACAGAGGCAGAAGGGAAAGCCCATGTCTGGACTTAAGTCATACACAGAATATCGGTTAACTTGGCATACATTTCCAGTAGGGCTTAGGCAGGAGGCAAATCCAGGCAGGGGTTTCCAGAAGGGGGCAGAGACCGGAGACAAATCCAGGGTCCAGGCTTTGGGTCAAAATGATCCAGACAAGTGCAGAGGCAAGCAGGCTAGGTCGAGAGATGATTCAGCTGGTCTAGGTCCAGATACAGAAGCCAACAGAAGAATCCGATAGGGGCAAGACAGAAAGAAGTTACAGGAACAGGGCAAGTGGATATTAAGCAGGTAAACAAGGAATGCTGGATGATCTACTCACTCAGTGGCTTTCAAGAATCTTGCAGTTACTCACTGGGAGGGCCTGGAAAATACAGTGCTCCTCCCAGGTGCAGCGACTCCACTGAATTGGAGCCGCCACTGGTGTAACTGCTCAGACCTTGATTACCAGGCAGCACAGAGAGCAGGAGCAGGGGATATATGTCATGGGGACTGCAGACATGTTTTTTGGAGAGGTGGTGCAGGTGGTGTGAGACAGAAGAACTCCGGCAAAAATAACGTCACTGTTGGACAATGTCTCCCACTCCATGCATGAAGTTGTTGCAGAGGTGAGAGCTGCTTCAGTGAAAGACTGCAGCATCCTGAATGTACAAAGGAGCATTGTCGCAGATCCTTCCACACAGCAGGTGTTTGACTTTATAACCATCACTTTTTCCAACAAGCTCAAAAGGTGTTTACATCCGAGCCATTTTTAAACGGTTCCTGTAAATAGGCTGTTTTTTTTTATGCATAGTGACATTGAAAAACTTATGATACATTTTGCGCTGCATCTATTTTTCAATGAAAACTTTTTCAGTGAGCTATTTTAGTTACAGTGTCAATGTTAGCTGTCACTGTTTTGCCATTTGGGTATGGAGTGATGTCAGGGCTGTGGGGAAATGGCTGCATCGTCAGATTGTTGCCAGCGCGGATTGCTTGTAAGAGAGAGAGAGGAAATGTCAAGTGTCAAACCGAGGATTCACCTGCTGCGGGACGAGATAGCCTGGATCGCATCCGGTGTGAACGTACTTTTAGAATGCTTAATTGGTGGTTTGTAGCCATTCACAATGAATGTCTAATGATTACAGCTTATTTAAACACCCTTTAACTAAAAAGAGTGCTTTTATTTAGCCAGTTCTATTGTAGGTCTGAGTGTATCCACTGTTCTTGATGTCCTACTGGGAGGCAAACTCCCACCGCAGTCTCAGTCTTTTCCAGCTTGTAACTTCTTTCAGGATCGGGCTGCATATACCTCTATCCATCTTCCATCAACTCTGGGCAGCTTCCCTGGCAATGACAGAAAAAAAAAAAGTATCCCCACAGCAGGATGCTGCCACCAACATGTTGATTGTGATGAGCATGGTGTGTTCTGTCAGATGGTGGTGAACAGGGGAACTGGTTTAAACGGAGGATCCGCCCACCTGTTTCTGCTCAGACACTGTTTCTTTCATGTCACAACTCTGAAACAGTCTGATCACCAGCTTTCCTTCACCTCAGGTGCCATAATTGCTGTCTCTCTTTGCCATCCCTGTTATGTCTATCCCAGTATTCTGTGTTTCTCATCCTATAGTGACATGTTCAGAGAGCTCTGAAAAGTGTTGCATCTTGTAAATAAGCCATAATATTTTGGTTGCCTTTGTAAAGAGCACCAACCTCCACATATTCACTCTGTCTTGTTTGCTGGAGCCTTTAAACTCGATTTTTCCATTGATTTCTTTCAACAACGGCTTTCTTTGTTGAACAGAAAAGCATTAGCTGTGTTTGCAAGTTAAAATTTATTAAAAACATCTGAATCATTTTGACATGTTTATTTTTATTTATTTATTTGCGTATAACAAACAAGAGTGTGTGCAGTTTTCCAGACGTCCTACTGACTTGAATGAGTGTCCACCATTGTTTCAAAAACATTAATTCAATTTGGGCCACTAGCTTTGAAACATTTGCGGCTCTACAAAGCTTCTGCAAAAGTCATTAATGAACCTGAACACGGGGATACCACTTTGACATGTTTCTGAGGCTAGGGCTAATAAGGAAGTGAAAGATAATGGGCGGCCCAAAGAAACTGACCTCTTAACAAAGAAGAGAAAATTAATGTACTGAAGAGCGGAACACTTCTGTGTACCTACTCAGCCACTGTGGTGTGGGAGGGATACATAAATCAGCTGCAAACGTGATATTTACTCACCTCCTCGACTATTTACTCTCTGACAATAAGGGCAGAATTTATGCAGCTGTTGAGAGCGGTGTTTCAGAATGATCTGGGGCAGCAACCAAAGCCACAATGCAACGGACGCATTATCCAAGCCATAACACAATATAGGAGCTGTTGATCTGACCTCGAATCATAGGGTAATGTGATAAGTATGTTCATTAATCTTAATAGAGTAAATTATTCACGTAATGCACAGCGAGGACCACAGTAATCAGTATTTCTCGCCTTAATATAGTACTTTCACCCAGGCAGAATGAAACCAAGCCTCCTTTTCCCCTCCAGTGTGCCATGAATCACACAGTAAGAAGTGAAGGGGGTGAGGAGTAGAGGGTAAAGAGGGGGTAGAGGCCCGGAACAGTTCGGTGGAGAGATTAAAGAGATGGCCCCGGGCTCGTTTTCCAGCATTCTGGACAAGGTGATGTCACCGCACGTTTTGACACCGGGGTCTCCAGACGAGACAGGGGAGAGAAGCGGAGGAGAAACAGAGGGAGAGACAAAGGAATGCTGGGAAAGAAAACGAAAGGCGGGAGGGGGTGGGGGGAAGAGATAGACCGAGAGGGGAAAAAAGTAATAAGAAACGGCACACTAGGGAGGTAGACCGTGCAGCAGCGGGAGGGGTGAGAGAGAGGGAGGGAGGGGAGAGTTGGACATTGACAATCCCGGAGCAACTTTTTCTCTTCTTTCCTTTCTTTGTGAAGGAAGACGCAAGGAAAAATAGGCTGGGGGACAAAAAAGACAACACTGAGTTGAATTTGAATTCCTAACACGCACCCATGTTGGATTCATGTTCCCACAAAGTTGTGGATTAATCATCAGCTGAAGGTAAGTTGTTGACTTTTAAAGGCAGAGGAATTTGAGAAGTTTTTGTTCAAGCATAGGAATCAGTCCAACTACCATGCCTCGCAAAAGTACTCATACCATTTTCACATTTTCCCTGGTTTTATGCTCTAACCTTTCATTTCAGTATATATTTCAGGGATTTTTTTTTTACCAACTAACAAAAAATATTGCAATCCATCGTTGTGACGTGGACAGAAAAGGATACAGGTTTTTCAAAATATTTGTCCAAATCAAACTCTGAAAACTGACACTTCCTTTTGAGTTTGCCCCCTCCTCACCCTGAATGACTCTACCAGCTTTGTATGTCTAGAGGCGGAAAATTTTACCTATTCTTATTCACAATGTAGCTTAAACTCAGCCCGATTGAATAGAGTGTCTATGAACATTGATTTTCCAGTCTTTCCACGGATTATGAACTGGAATTTGGCCTGGTGTTCTAGTTCTGGTTGCATATTTAGGGTGCTTGTCCTACTGGAAGGGGACCTTCAATCCCAATTGTATTCTTCTTGCAGCCTCTAACAGGTTTTCTTTCAGGATTAATCTATACTAATTTGCAGTTTGTGCAACAATAAGCATCTTGGATGCAAAATTTGTGTTTTTGTTTCATCACTGAGGTTTTTTATGTTACCCTTCTATGAAAAAAGGCCCAATTTGTGAAGTATACATCAGTTGTCATGTCTACAGATAATTCCGCCTGAGCTGTGGTTTTCTCCAACTCCTCTGAAGTTACAATTATCCTCTTATCTGCTTCTCTGGTTAATGTTCTCCTTTCCTGGCCTGTCAGTTCAGATGGAGGACCATGGCTTGGTAGGTTTTAAATGGAGTGATATTCTGTCTGTTTCATGTGACGGAAAAACCATCATATGAAACAGACATACAGTTCTCCGTAAGATTTATTAGGTTGAGAATCTTCATTTATAACCTTGCTCTGCTTTAAACTACTCAGCAGCTTTATCCTTGAACTGGCTTGTGTTTCCTTTGATCTTCAAGATGATGTTTCTTCCCTTAGGCTCTATAAAAAAAAAACTCTGAAACACTTTACAGAAAAGCTTTACTTACATAGAAATCAAATACATACAAGTGGACTCTATTTGCTGATTAGCACTGAAGGCTACTGGATTCTATTCTAGGATATGTAAGTAAAAGGAGCTGCCTAAGTAAAAATGCATACTTCAGATTTTTATTTGTAAAACAAAATTTAGAGCCATGTTTTTTTTTTTCCCTTCAACCTCACATTAAGGCCCTCTTTTGGTCTAATTTATCATATAAAATCCCAATAAAATACCCTGTGAAAAGTGGCCAAACGTGATAGGGTTTCAGGTTACCTAATCATTTACAATTACTGTATATGTGGATACGTAGATGCAGACGTGTTGTCGCCCAGCAATTTCCAACAAGCTAAATACGCCTTATACTGCACATCACATGGATTTCTCACACAACTCGAGCACCAGATGGTCACCAAGATAGCAAAATCTCCCAGTGAACTAAGTAACCGAGGCATAGTAAGCTGTCTCCCGTTGGAAATAATTAGCCCACAAATAGTAGCACTGAGTATTCCTTTTGTGTTGGATTTCTAGAGTACAGTTTTGAACCACTTTATTAATATGGCTGCTGGCAAAAGTGATGCAGATTTTTCCCCTTCATATATTCGCCAGGCCCGAACAAAACTCACAGCAGGCTGAGCTGTTACTATTAATCTTCCTGGCTCCGTCCAGCACCCTGAAGCATGGAAAAGCCTCCCAACATTCCTATTTTTTTTTTTTTTTTTTTTGGATCTGCTTCATGTTTGTCTTTTATAGTCTTGTCTGAGCAATACGAATTGGCTTTTCAAATTTCTGACCGCTTTCTTCTACATGGGAAAGAATACCAAGGACATCATGGGAGGAAAACCTGGAAGCAACATCTGCTTTCCACATTACTCAACTTGCTGGATCCTCCACATCCTGTGGGTCCTCCTGTAGTTAAATACACATGCGCACACGTACACACAACAACACAGATTTGTTTGAAATCCCTCTGCACACTCACCCTCTGTTTTCGAAAGAGTTCTGTTTTAGACGTTTTACATGGTTTCTAGTTGTAATCCTGCACATTTCTCTTAATTCTATACAGCGGGCTTACATTATATTCTGCGTACCAGTTGACCTTGCACAGGCCACCAGAAAGGTAAACGGAAGCTGAAGGCAGCAGGTCATACCACGTTTGGCTTTGGCTCACGGCCAAGCAGGTCATGTCATCAGAGTTGGTCTCACTTTGCATCATCTCTTTTGCAATTGGACCGAAATTGTCCTTTTGGTACAGGAACTTTCACGCCGCCTTGAGCAGATGTAGAAAGTAGGAATGTCTTTTACAATGTACTACTTTTGCTGCCTTCTTCTTCCCTCACAACTTTCAAATAAAAGGCCTTGAATGTTGCCTGGAAGGTAAGACGTGTAGAAACCTGCTTCATTCTGTCTCTTGGATGTCAAAAAAAAGGTGTGGGGTATTAACAAGGTTTTGATATTTTTTTATTTTTATTTTTTTTTTAAGTTGAAGGTTTTCGCTGCTCCAGGTCAGTGGATATCTAAGGTGTCAAGCAAGGTTTCGGGGCATCTCTGCTCTGTGTTCGTTGCTCGCAGTTCAAAGCTGTAACAGACTCGAAGTGCCCTCCCGGGTTTCGCCTGAAGCACGTCCGAGGTTTTTTTGAATTCAGGAAGAGTTTTGAGTTTACATTGTTGACTTCTTTACGGCAAAGAACAAATAACTCTGGGATTGTTTGACAGGCATTGCAAAGGAAAATCGTGTAAACATGATTGTCTTTTCTATCTGGTCTGTCAAAAATACTTCAGCTTTGTGGTGTGAAGAAAGGTAAATAGATTTTTTTTTTTTTTGGCCTATGCTGGTGAGTCTACTAACAGATATTAATATCTGAAAAAAAAAACTGCTTAGTGAAAAGATGATCAAAGAGCTTCACAACTGACGAATAACCATTATGTATTGATTTTTGGACAGCAATGGACAAGAATCAAGACAAAAATCCAAACACATTCTTAATAATTAAAAAAAGAGTATGAGAGTGAAGGGCATCAAAGTGGTTCTACATTCAGAGGTATGTTTCATGTTGCATTTCATGAAACCGTACGCAAATTAATATTTCAGTCTTGTAAGCCTGAAATATTTGACTGTCTTTGCAAATGACATAACTAGTGAAAACATTCGTTCAATTAGACAAACTGAGCAGATGGAGGCACCAGGGTCACACAGTGCAAAGTCACTCCCCGTGCACAACAGTGCAAATGGGGTATAGAGGTGGAAAATGTGAGTAGCAACAGTCTTCCCTGCAGATGAAACAGCTACGTATTACTGTATGCCTGTGTGTCCTTATGAAATAATTCACATTGCACAGATTTACTCAGCACATCTGCAGGCTTCCTGAGGAATATCACATCTTAATTCCAGATGTTGCTGTTTACTTATCTAAATAATCATGAGCTGGACTGGTTTTTCAGCTTTAAGCAGGCTGTATATCTTTTCCACTGCAGCTGCATGAAATGCCCAGCCCTCAAGTAAGGGTTTTTGGCAGGAATGTTGCATCATTCCTGTGCCTTATAGTTTGGTTGGAAAGGAGAACTTGAAACTCTGGTTGACGTGCCAGGGTGTCGGAATGAAGCTTTCTGGGGCTGATCATGATTCTCTTAACTCTGCATTTCTTTGCCAATTAATGGTAAAATAGTTTTCTCAGGGTCAACATCAGATAAAGTTAACATTTGTCTAGATTCAGATTAACTTTGGACTGTTCCAGTTAGGGTTATTCTTCTTTAGAAATCAAAAAACATGTTGCATGATTTGAAGTAGACTAAACAGAGAAGTAATGAGAGAAAGCTTATATTTATTCCAAGGCATTAGACTCTGAAGTACATGGGAATCAGCCATCATTGTAGAATCTTATACAACATACTAATGTAATTCAACTGAGTAAAATGTGGATTGAGAAGTATAGAATTGTTATAGAAACTAAAATTGTGGATTAGCAATCACTGACTTGACAAACATTGGTGGAATAAAAAAAACAAACAAAAAAAAAAAACAACAGTTCAGTTCCTACAGGGATTTCCTGATAAAGACTTGTTTTTCCCATTACTAATTTAGGGCACTTGCACTGACTAATACTAGGTCCCCCATCGATGCGGAGATAATGTTTATCAAAAAATCAATATCAAATATGTGCTTGAAAACTTAAAGACTTTCAAGGTCAGCAAATGCACAACATGGTATCACTGATTTATGTTAGTATTATGATCATACCCCACTTAATTATCTTCCAAATTTATGTTATGGATGCTGAAATATCTATTTTCCTTAGCAGTGACATATACCATGTACCAGCTGGAATTTATGGAGGACTGCCTCGACCTGCTGCTCCAACACAAGGTTTGTTAAGGTTAGGAAAACGTGCTATGGCATTTACAAATTTTAGATCATCAAGCAATTTTTATTTCAGAGATTTATAGCCTAAGTAGATAGAAAAAGTTATTTACACCAGCCCGTCTCTATGTGACAATATAAACCGAATTACAAAAGAATGCATGAAAGAACCCAGATATTTTCTAACTTTGACTACTAACAATTTAAGGTGAATTTTCTATACTCTAATCACAGACTAATGTAATAGAAAAGAAAAGTTATTACACTGCATCTACAAGCAGGGGGTCACTTAGTCGTTCTGTTTACAACAAGAACAAAATTTAAGCACACGTTTTCTTAGTCTTACTAAATCAATTTTATTGCGACTTTAGAAGTTATCTGAAAGAAGCAAAATAAGCACATTTTTAGATTTCTTTTTTTCTTCAGGAAAATGTTTTTCACAGAAGCCCTAAAAGTGTTTTTTCCCACTTGCCTTTCAGGGCTTCCATACAATGGGATCAGTATTCAAAAACAACAGAAAGTGGAATTAATTGTGACACAAAGATTTCAATTACATAAATTACAGGTGGGAATTGTACATTTTTAAACAATTTAACTATATTTACAAAAGGACTTAACTGCAAGGAAAAAGGAACCAATATATGGAGCCTTGTGTGATATGGTTTGTTTATCTGACTAAAATTGAAATGGAAAGGAATAAAATAGTGCGAGTTAGAGAAAAATGTACTGAAGAAGCTTTCAGAAATCAAAATCTGCTTTAAAAAAGCTGTAATCCTTAAATAAAATGTTCCGGTCCAGGTTTGACTACTTCAAATACTGCAGATTTCATACCTGTTTAATTCAAAGGTGAAGCTAATTATCGTTTTAGGAACTGAATAAAAATCGTATACATTTTGTAAAACTGTTTATTACAGAAACAATTCAATATAGAGTTATCCAGTGGAAGTTAGATCAATCTGAATGTTTTAGATTTTTAACTAGAGATTAAAGACCCATTAAAAAGCTTTGAAACAGGCGTTTGAGAAGCTCTGATGCTGACTTTGGCCTCATTAGCAATTTGCCACTTGAGTTCTCACATTGCTTACAAGTCGTGCCTGTCACGCTGATACCTTTTCTTTTATCTATTGAGTACTCTTAAGGCTGCCATTTTTATGTCTTTCATACCTAAGTGTTTAGTAAAAAAAAAGGAACAACCTTCCTTTTTTACTACAAAATAAGATTTGGCAAGATTGATCCAACACGGTGTGAAGATTTAAGGAGACTTCTCTATTTCTGCAACCCATATTACCAGCTTCAACTTTCTTCACCAGATGGAGTTGCATGCTGACAACAACCAGATAGAGATGTGTGAGGGGGAAAAAAATCCCTGTTCTTTTACTTAGCACTGAAAACAAATTGCCTGCATTGTTATTTAGGCAATCAATACCACTTTCTATCTTGTATCAGGGGTAATTAAAACGGTGATGGAGAGAGAAAATGGAAGACCTTAACAAAGAACCAAAACCACGTCAAGAACCATTGATTTACATTACCATTCCCTATAACTTCAGTTTCAAACCTGTAAATTATATAATTTCATGACAGTATACTTATGGCGTAGCGCATCAATCTGTGTCTATTTGTAACAAAGTATTTTCATAAATTATGGACATAAAAAGTCATGAAACTGTTTGAATTTGGGCAGTTAAATTTTTTGCCATATTCTTTTCTGAGATCTATGCATGTTATCAGTATCTTATTGTTTCTGAGAGATGGTATGATGTAACAGAAGATGGATAGATGCATTGGGGCATTGTCCACAATAATTTAATTTCTGGTCCAGTATGTGAAGTTGAGGAAAGAACTGAGCCATAAAGTGAATCTCTCAATTTACTCAAATCCCTACACTCTGACCTTCACCTTTGATAATGAAATATGGATCATGACTGAAATAATAAGATCTTAAATACAAGGTTATAAATGAGCATCTCCATCTGGTGGATGGCCTCAGCCGTAGACTCAGGGTGATAAGCTTTTTTTTTTCTTTTTGAAAGCACTTAGATCCAAACCAATCTTGAATAGGTGGAAGACATTCGATCCCCATTTGGGTCAGCTGATTGTCATGAAATATGACACATTGTGACCCTCTGATCAAAGCAATAACTAAGTAATAACCGATCATTATAGATTACTCATTGAAATCAGAAAACCACATTTCCTTACAGCAGAGAGTAGGTAAGTTATGCAAAAATGTCTTAGTACGAAATGTGGCAGACATCTCCACCTCGTTTGTAAAAAAAAAAAAAAAAAAAAATGCAAGTATTTAATAAATAAAACCAAAAGGGCACGAAATGGTGCAGAGGCACAAAAAAAAAAAAAATCAACATGTACCAGTGAATCTCACTGGGAGGCAAAAAAATAGCTAGTACTAAGCATATATTCAGGATGGAGCCTAGGCATGTTTATTGACATTCATGTTAGTACCCTTTTTAGGGGAGAGAAGAGTTTGCGTTATTCAGATTTTCACAAAATAATAATAAAAACGTCATAATGGGAAGAGGCTGTAGAATATCTTATCCCCTCTCATTAGGTCTGCCTCATATAAATTCATTCTAAAGTAATAGTTCCGTCCGTCCGTCCATCCGTCCGTCTTCTTCCGCTTATCCGGGGTCGGGTCGCGGGGGCAGCAGCTTCAGTAGGGGGGCCCAGACGTCCCTCTCCCCGGCCACTTGGGCCAGCTCCTCAGGAGGAATCCCAAGGCGTTCCCAGGCCAGCCGGGAGACATAGTCCCTCCAGCGTGTCCTGGGTCTTCCCCTGGGCCTCCTCCCGGTGGGACGTGCCCGGAACACCTCACCAGGGAGGCGTCCAGGAGGCATCCTGACCAGATGCCCGAGCCACCTCAACTGGCTCCTCTCGACGTGGAGGAGCAGCGGCTCTACTCTGAGTCCTCCCCGGATGACTGAGCTCCTCACCCTATCTCTAAGGGAGAGCCCAGACACACTACGGAGAAAACTCATTTCAGCCGCTTGTATCCGGGATCTCGTTCTTTCGGTCACGACCCAAAGCTCGTGACCATAGATGAGGGTAGGAACGTAGATCGACCGGTAAATCGAGAGCTTCGCCTTTTGGCTCAGCTCTCTCTTCACCACAACGGATCGGTACAGCGCCCGCTTCACAGCAGACGCTGCACCAATCCGCCTGTTGATCTCCCGCTCCATCTTCCCCTCATTCGTGACCAAGACCCCAAGATACTTGAACTCCTCCACTAGGGGCAGCACATTCTCCCCAACCCGGAGAAGGCACTCTACCCTTTTCCGGTTCAAGACCATGGTCTCGGATTTGGAGGCAAGTAATAGTTCATTATAAAAAAATATTGAAAATTACTAATTTATAAAAAGAAGATCGATATTGTGTTTCACAACCGTCGGCACATTACTGAATTATTATTATCATTAAAACAATCTATGTGTGCCTTTGATCACTGTTCTGCAGTAAAAGTAGGTGTATGCGATCTGCTGAACTTAGCCCTGTTTAAATCTCCATCTATTTAGTGCTTCCTGAATCCACTGCATAAATGAAGCTTAGAGTGGGAGCAAAACAGCTGGCAAAAAAAAGGAGAAGATTACAGTGCTTCACGACTTCCCCTCTTAATCTTGCAAAAGAAACACACTGTTTCGTAGGAATATAAAAGAAGACAATGAAAAATATGTCTATGTGGGCCGTGTTGTGAATACGGATAATAAATCTTGGTCATCACTTCTGTCCTTCAGCTCTTGTTGTGAAGCTTTTTTAGGACTGGAGGAAAATCTGCGATTGTTTTCCTTCCTGTTTTGGCTGCATTCACAGTGTCCTCCATCTATCTCTCATAACGCCTGCTTACCGGGCTCCCAGCCAGACCTTTGGGCGAGCCTAGCGGCCTAACCCTATCCTGGCTTTATCTGCCATTGCAACCAAACTGCGAGGTGTGTGTGTGTGTGTGTGTGTGTGTCTTTGTGTGTCAGGGAAGAGATGTATCCCTGGCAAAACCTATTAGGAAGCCTATTAAACTGTTTTGGATTTAGGCCAGATAATAATAGAAATGAGCTTTTCCCGCAGATGTGGGCTCTACAGACTGTGGATGCGTTATGAATTATGTTCTCTCTGCGAGCTTTCTTATTATTGTGATCAGGCTGCATGAAGCCTGTAATAATAGCTGCAGCTCCAGAGTCCTCAGAACACAGCTGTCTGAGGCTTTTGATTTACTGTCCACCCATCCAGGTGCAGGAAGAAACTTGTTTTTTAGAGCGTCTCATAGCTCTTCATTTTGGCTCGCGGCTACTTTCGACAACGCAGTGTCCAAGTAGTCAACAAAAGGAACTCCCAGCTAAACGGAGATATAACGCGAATATACAGGCCCTTGCGACGGATTTTGACAGAGCAGAAGCGAAGAAAGGAGGCGAGATGTACCTCCAGTCCCTTGACCCGTACATGCATGTCAGGGCATCCTCCGTATTTCAGAGTGAAAGCAGACAACGCAGCCAGCTCACACTAGGTGATATTCACGGCCTTCCTTTAGCCGCACGTTGGGTACCACTCAGGGGGAGTTTATGGAGTTTGGAGGTTTGAGTATGTGTGTGTATTTTTTTATATTTAGAGTAGTCGGGGGATCATTTCTCTTGGCGGACAGGACAGGTGTGTCTTTCCAGAGATACCGTCCGCCTGCATGACTGCCTTCTGGGACCCCTCGCACTAGTAAACAAAACAGAATTACGGGGTTTCTCGCAAATGCTGAGTTCAAGTTGAGGTCGGCCGGGATGTGTTTATGTGAACCGGCGTATGCGTGCTGATGTGCTCGTCATAAAATGTAATCATTAGTTACTCGTGGCAGGAATCTTTTTCGCGTTTGTGTACGTGTGCTTGTTGTCGGGGCCACGTCGACGCATCTGGTATAGCATAACCCTGGCTCCAGTGGAACAGCCTCCAGATGTGTTTGTGTGTTTTGTCTCAACCGTCTGTTAGGCTCCGGACCCACCAGTTTGATTCTGTTTAGCCGCTGTTTTACTGCAATTTGCGTGCTGTCTTTTCATCTTAAGGAATAGGGTTTTTTTTTGTTTTTTTTCACGGCGTGCTGTGCACTGAGGCGCACGCTGACAAACGACGCTGCGGAAGAAAAGATGTGGTTTGTTTTCAGAGTTCAACTGTTTTTGCTGTTTGTGTCACACTCCAGATCATAAAGCGACTTTCAAGATCAGACAAATACCAGCTGAGTGAATACTAAAAACAGTATTCAAACGAAAACATTAATTATTTAAAAGTGATTTCAACCATCAATGTCCTATGCCAAAAAGGAATCGTACCCTAAAACTACTATGTGATTGTGCTACCCTTAAACTCGGCACCATGGGATAGATTTCGAGCATGAATAGTGTTTTTAATGTCATGGGAGAGCATCTCAATCAGATTTACATCCATACTTTGACTAAGCCACTAAAAAGCCTTTTTTTGTTGCATTTTTTAGCATTCCAGCAGTGGCTTGCTGGTTTGGTTTGTGTTGTTTTCCTGCTTTATAACCAAAGTGTGTTTGAGCTTGTTCGTATGAACTGATGGCCGCATATTCTCTTTCAGGATTTTCCAGTAGGAATCAGAATTCATGAATAATCTGATTCCTTATGCAGCAGAATAGTCGCAGATTAACCCACTGCACTACCAACACCATGTTTGACTGTCAATATGTACATATTTTTTAATTCTCTTAGTTTTACAGAAGATGTAAACTGATGCAAACTCTCCAAATAGCCAGACTTTTGTGTCCACGGTCCTAACGTCTAACGTTTCTAGTCTTGGGGATCATCGGAATGTGTTCTGATAAATGTGAGATTTTGCTCTCCTGGTTCAGAAGGGGTTCTTCTTACCTTTTAGCTTTCAAAATGACCCAACTCTTCCCTGGATGCATCCAGGGAAGAGTTGGGTTCTTTTGTGACCTTCTGATGGAGTCCTTGGTGACCCTTTGAAGTCATTTTTGGAAGGCTGCCAACTGTGGGGCAGTTCCACCACCGTTCCATCTTTTCACATTTACAGACAGTGGCTCTCATTGTGGTTTACTAGAGTCCCAAAGATTTAGAGATGGCTTTGTATCCCCTTCCAGACAGATACATGTCAATGATATTGTTTGCAACATGTTTGTGATTTTGTTTCAATACCTTTTTAGATCTTTCAGCCTACTTAATTTTGCCCAAAAGGTTCTATTGCATTGATTTCTTGATTTCACAGGTATGGCAGAGATTGGGCCTTTATGGTAGTAAATGTAACTACTGTTTACAAAACCTTTCTTCTTTGCCATTAATTTCATTTTTAACATTAGAGCATAACATTGGACCACATTTATTTGAATTGTTGTTTTTTTCTTAAAAAATTACATCTGAATGTTAAAACTGTTTGTTGTATTTACTCTGGTTTTCTTTGTCTGTCAGAAAAAAAACAGTTTGATGTTCTGAAACATAAGTGTGAGGGTGAAAAAGCAAAAACAGAAGATCCAATGAATCTGTGAGGGCGCCAGTAGCTTTTCACAGCACTATACTTAGAAGTATGTGTGTGTTCCTCATTCAAAGGGCAACCAGATGGACGGGACAATGACTATGATCAGACTTTTGCAAAGTTACAGTCCTTAATGAGGCCCATTCTGGTTAATTCATATACCACTAACAAAGCCTGCAGCATACCACATAATTAACACATCAACTGTAACTGACTCATAAACATACACCAACACGTATTTAGGAGTCCAGCATCATGCACAGCTGTTGGTAGAGTTAGCAGACTTGGCGGTACACTGACAGAAAAAGGATAAAAGATTTTTTTCACATTACTGACTTTCACTTTTTTCTGTTCTGTTCACCAGTCAGCCACTAACTGAGGCAGCGCGAGGCGACGGAGAGGTGAGGAGCTGTTTTCAGAGGGATCCAACCATGTGGCTGCTGTGCTACCCCCTGGTTCTGCTGGTCATCAGTTATGGATCCTGTGACACTGTGATGTCAGAGGATGGTGAGATTAGAAGTGTTCAAGTCATGCCTTTTTAAAACGTGTTATCTGTTGTAAAATGTATCGGTAAGAACCAGCAAAGTCTTAAAAATCTTAAAAATGTATGGGTTTATAATTAACTATTTTTACTCTAACCAAATGTGATATCTGTGTGATCTTTTGGCTTGGAACTTCACCTAATTAGCGTGTGTAATATACTTTCCTCAAAAATGGAGCTGTTCAGTGCAGGCCTCAAAGGCTCTTAAGAGAATGAACAAACAGCATAGAAAAGACCAGGGAACATATAATACTAGTCAGTCAGGGAGTTTAAAGCCGGTTTATCTTATGAAATCATATCCCAAACTTTGAATATCACACAGGGTGCGTTTCAATCTGACATAATAAATTAGAAAGCATGGCACAAATGGAAACCTCCCAACATTGGGCTTTCCACTTGATCTTAAAGGTTTGGCAAGGAAAAGGAGCCAAGAGGCCCATGGTACCTCTGGAGGAGTTCCAGAATAACCCAATTCAAGTGAGCGAATATGTTGACAAGACTGCTAAGCTGCATGCATAATACTTTCTGTGGTGGAAAGCCAAGGTTTAAATCACAAGCACCCCATCACCACCGTAAACCATGGTGGTGGCAGCATCCGGCTGTACAATGACTCTACTAAAAGACATAAATTTGAAATTTAAGTTAAAGCATGTTCCTGTGTTACAAGGGATCGGACAAAATCCAATTGAGAGTCTGTGGCACAACTTGAAAAGGGCTGTCCATTGACACTCTCCGTTCAGTCAGACAGAGTTGGAGCTATTTTGTAAATAGGAATGGGCAAAGTAGAAATATATACCACGTATTTCCCAAGACTTACAACTGTGCTTGCAGTGTATGGTGGTTCTACAAAGTAGTGGCTCAGGAGGAGATAAAAAAAAAAAAGCACACTACACTTTTTATGTTTTGGTAAAACAAAATGCATTCAGGATTGTAATTGTGATTGTCCAAACTAAATTGAATTAGTTAAATGTGCACTTAAACAAATGTCCAAGGAACTGTAATAGGACTTGGTCAGCTTTGTTAGCTTAGTTTGCACTGTTGAGTATGGTTGTTTGTCTGCATGCATGTTTTTCAGTGTTTAACAAAGGTATGTATGACTTTAAATCGGAAGTTTAAAGTGGTTTAAGTTGACAAAAAAGTAACCACCTACCAGATTTTTTCGGACTGTTGGTCACAAAAGTGCGCCATATAGGGAAAAAACACATATACGTTGCACCGGACTATACGTCATACCGGACTATACACAATTATTTAGACATTTACTTCACACGATCCAAAACTCAAAACTGACATTTAATGTGGTAAGCCAACTTATTAAATTACACAGCTGCATCCACAACCGGCTGAATAACAAGGAACATACCTGGGGGGATGAATGGGGTAAATTAGCAACTCCAACCAGCAAGATTGTATCCAGCGCATTTGAGCGCAACGGGCCCTAACGGACCTGCGCTGAAAGTTGTCAAAATTAGACCGTAAGCATAATGGTGCTACGCGCTAAGCTAACAGTACGACACAGATGTTTGAGAACAAAATAAAGCTCACGTGTATCAGCGAAGTTGTGATCCGCCTGGACAACAGACCTTTAAGCGCTAGCTGTTACTAGCTTCATGGCCAGCCTAATAACAGGGTTCTGTTGCAGTCTGGGCCCTGCGTGAATGCATACTGAAACAGCGAAACAACATACAAACGTGTTCAGTCTTTGTTGTCTATATGTTCATGTTTCAATTCATTTTTAAGTGGTACAGGAGCAGGATAGTTTTCACAAGCCAGGCGAGCCCCCTTGTGGCTATTGACGGTAATGTTTACTCCTTGGTTGATGCTGGTCAATATTAATTACCATTTAAATTTGATATATAAGTCGCACCTGAACATAAGTTGCAGGATCGGCCAAACTATGAAAAAAAGTGTGACTTACTGTCTGAAAAAATATGGTAATTTCTTATATACTTTTAAATCAATCTAAGCAGTGATTTCAGAACATGTTATTGTAATCTTCAAAGCTTAGTGATGAGCCATAATCTCAATTCAATTCAATTCAATTTTATTTATATAGCGCCAAATCATGAAACATGTCATCTCAAGGCACTTTACAAAGTCAAGTTCAATCATATTATACAGATTGGGTCAGATTATACAGATTGGTCAAAAATGTCCTATATAAGGAAACCAGTTGATTGCATCAAAGTCCCGACAAGCAGCATTCACTCCTGGGGAACCGTAGAGCCACAGGAAGAGTCATCTGCATTGTACATGGCTTTGCTGCAATCCCTCATACTGAGCAAGCATGAAGCGACAGTGGGAAGAAAAACCACCCATTAACGGGAAAAAAAAAACCTCCGGCAGAACCGGGCTCAGTATGAACGGTCATCTGCCTCGACCGACTGGGGTTACAGAAGACAGAACAGAGACACAACAAGAGAAACAAAAAAAGCACAGAAGCACACATTGATCTAGTAATCAGTTTCTACATTAGATGGTAGTAGCGGGTGAGCCGTCTTCTCTGGATGATGTCACAGTTAACAGAACGCCAGACCAGGTGTACCTACTATGAAGAGAAAAGAGAGAGAACAGAAAGTTAAAGCAGAATGACAACACATAATGCATAATTGAAGAACAGTAGAATTCAATATAGTGAGAAAATTAGACCCTGATATCCTCCAGTAACCTAAGCCTATAGCAGTAAAACTATAAAGGTAGCTGAGAGTAACATGAGTCACTAGTTATAATTTTGTCAAAAAGAAAAGTTTTAAGCCTAGTCTTAAAAGTAGACAGGGTGTCTGCCTCACGGACCAAAACTGGGAGTTGGTTCCACAGAAGAGGAGCCTGATAGCTAAAGGATCTGCCTCCCATTCTACTTTTAGAGACTCTAGGAACCACCAGCAGACCTGCGGTCTGAGAGCGAAGTGCTCTGTTAGGAACATACGGGGTAATCAGAGCTCTGATATATGATGGAGCTTGATTATTAAGGGCTTTATACGTTAGAAGAAGAATTTTAAATTCTATTCTTGATTTAACAGGAAGCCAATGAAGGGAAGTTAAAATTGGAGAAATATGATCCCTCTTGTTGATTTTCATCAGAACTCTTGCTGCAGCATTTTGGATCAGCTGAAGGCTTTGAACTGCATTTTGTGGACTTCCTGATAGTAAAGAATTACAATAGTCCAGCCTTGAAGTAACAAATGCATGGACCAGTTTTTCAGCATCACTCCTGGACAGAATGTTTCTAATTTTGGCGATATTCCGGAGGTGAAAAAAGGAAACTCTGGAAACCTGTTTAATATGGGATTTAAATGACATGTCTTGGTCAAAAATAACACCAAGATTTTTTACTTTATTACCAGAGGCCAGGTTAATGCCATCCAGATTAAGTGATTGGTTAAGAAGTTTATTTTTTGAGGACTCTGGCCCAAAGATTACAACTTCGGTCTTGTCAGAATTTAGATGCAGGAAATTTAAAGTCATCCAGCTTTTGATGTCATCAAGACATGACTGCAGTCGAAGTAATTGATTGGATTCATCAGGATTTATGGATAAATATAGCTGAGTATCATCAGCATAACAGTGGAAATTAATCCCATGCTGTCTGATAATTTTGCCTATCGGAAGCATATATATAGTAAAGAGAATTGGTCCAAGGACTGAACCCTGTGGTACTCCACAGGTGACCCTAGAGTTTGAGGAAGATTTATTATTAACCTGAACAAATTGGAATCTGTCTGACAGATAAGATTTAAACCAGCCTAATGCTTTCCCCTTAATCCCTACAGTATGCTCAAGTCTTTGTAGGAGAATATTGTGATCAACTGTATCAAACGCAGCACTGAGATCTAACAGGACAAGTATAGACACAAGTCCATTATCTGAGGCCATGAGAATATCATTAGTGACCTTCACCAGAGCTGTTTCAGTGCTATGATGAGCTCTGAAGCCTGACTGAAACTCCTCAAGTAGGTCATTACTTTGTAAATGTTCACAAAGTTGATTAGCAACTACTTTCTCAAGAATTTTAGATAAGAAAGAAGATTAGATATAGGTCTGTAATTTACTAACTCATCTTGATCAAGAGAAGGTTTCTTAAGTAAAGGTTTAATAACAGCTACTTTCAAAACCTGTGGTACATATCCATTTACTAAGGATAGATTAATCATGTCTAAAATAGTGCCACTGATCAAAGGGAATATGTCCTTAAACAACTTGGTTGGGATTGGGTCTAACATACAGGTAGAAGGTTTAGATGAAGCTAAAATTTTAGATAGCTCAGAAAGCTCTACTGCTTCTAAACAGTTCAAACACTGCACAGATTCTAAAGATTCCTCCAATGCTGCCTCACTTACTGAGGACGAGGTAATCATGTTTGGGAGGATGCCAATTATTTTATTTTTAATGGCATCAATTTTATTTATGAAGAATCCCATAAAATCATTACTACTAAGAGCTAAGGGAATGGATGGATCAACAGAGCTGTGGCTCTGGGTAAGTTTGGCAACTGTACTAAAGAGAAATCTAGGATTATTTTTATTCTCTTCAATTAATGATGAAAAATATGAAAAATATGCTGCTCTAACTCTGCGGAGGGTCTTGTTATACAACAATAGTCTGTCCCTCCAGATTAAGTAGGATTCCTCTTGGTGTGTAGAGCGCCATTTTCTCTCCAATTTCCTAACATTGTGCTTCAAGGAACGCAGCTCTGAATTAAACCAAGGAGCCAGCTTCCTGTGAATAATCACCTTCTTTTTCAAGGGAGCTACATTGTCTAATGCAGAACGCAATGAGGAAGTCACATTGTTAGCAAAGGTATCGATTTGTGAATGGGAAGAAACAGCAATGCTGCCATCTACAGGGCATTTCTGCAATACTGAGGATATTAAAAAGGGGACAGACTCTTTAAGTTTTGATACAGCATTATCCGATAAAAATCTACTATAATGGAACCCTCTTTTGGGGGTGGAGCACTATTAGTTCAAGTGTAACAGCAGCTTGGGTTGAAATATCCAAAACCATATTTTTTATTGACTTTTGGCTGCTGAAACACATTGTACCTGATGTCTGAGTCATTCGGTCTCTTTCTTTGACAGTTGAGACAGCCCTGGATTTTTGTCTGCAGGTAAAAAAAAAAAAAAAAAAGAACCCAAGCAGTTCAAGACTTGTTCCCTTGAAATTACAGAGCTCACCAGAAAAAAGCTGGTAACTTTTAAATTGTGCCATGCGCTGTCTGTGGTAAACCTAGCACTGACTAAGTTTTAGAGAAATAATTGCTGTTATAATTGTTATATTTTATATTATTTCAGTTTATGTTTCAATCTATCTTATTTTATATTAGCAATATCTGAATACCAGTGGGTTAAAGTGCCAGAATAATTTCATTTGGCCTTTTTTGTTGGGGTGATCACTTATTCTTTTGAATTTCAGAGACAAGTACGTCACCAAAACTTTGTTTTGATTTCTGCTTTGGTCACTCTTGGCCTTCTTTCAATAAGCTTCATGAGGTTAGTCCCCTAAAATGGTTTTCCACACTGCAAAACTGAACTAAAAGTAAATGTAAGTAAACCTTTCTTGAAATTATTGTATTTGTCCTAAATTTGAGCAGGTAAATAAGATTATCTGCCAATGGAAGGAGTATTTTGCTGCCTAAAATAATATGATTAGATATACAGCACTTGAAATAAGATGATGTAGATGAGTTGTTCCTTCTTAAGGTACAAAAATCATATTCCATTGGCAGATCATCCAAAGTAGCCTGCTCAAATAAAGGATAAATATACTCATTTGATTTTTTATTACTTACTTTTAGTTCCCTTTTTGCAGTGCAACTGTCTTGAAGGAGTTCCCAGTGGTAGTAAAAAACAAAAAAAGAGAAAACAATCAATAAGACACCCCAGTTCCACTGAAAAATGTGTAATAGCGACGTTGATACACAGGGGGAAAAGTTGTATTGTCGTAATTTGCTGCTTCAATAGGTTTCCATCATATGTTTTTTTGGTCTATTAATTTACATTGGCTTGCAACCAGGTCACGTGACTATCATGCTTCCGCCATGTTGAGTCTCTTTCCTTATCTCACAACTTCTTTGTGGTGATAATGGGTCCCGATCGTCTTCAGTTGAATGCAGCGCTGGCATTTTATGGGCAGGGAGGGGCTAAGCTCTGACTGGCAGCTGTTCACATGCACATACACGTTCGCACGGCTAGCCCTGCATTGTAAACAAGAGACTGAAGTACAAAGTAATTTCCCTTTGGGAAAAATAACGTTTTTCTGAACTGAATTGAATTGAACATACAGAGAGGGTGCGTGGCGTCATACCATATTCCATCTAAGAAGACACTTTTAGTTCTTTGCAAAAAACATTTTTTAGTTATTTCCATCTAAAATAATGCAATTTCACTCATCACTCCTTTCACTAACTTGTTTCGTCTACAAAAGCATGCCTCTGTGGGCCTCGTGTGTCTAAACCTACAATAAAAGTCATGTAATTACAGCTCATCCTCTGGCTGACAACACTGAGGTTCCGATGGCAGGGAAGAGGCTTGTGCGCTTATAAAAGTGTGGTTGTGTTCCTCTACGCAAACCATCAATCAGTCTGGGGTTCCATATTTTATAAGGGAAAAAAACATGTTTTTACAACCTTGTATACAACTTTCAGCTGTAGTTTGATATAAGTCGCTGTGTTGGAGAGAATGTGTATGTGTGTCTACATATATTTAGGGGGGGTTTGTGTGAGGAGAGACAAAAATAGACAACCCTGGAATCAAGGAGGCAGACAGGTAAAGAGAAATTGCTTTTGTTGTTTTGTATTATTTATTTATTTCCCTCTGAACTGTCACACTCTCTCATCAGGCTGTCAGTGTGTTCTCGGGGGCCTGTTCTGTGATATCACTTGAGGGTGCGGGTTAGCAATCCCCTGGAAGTTTTGGAGCTCTGATGGAAGCTTTTGTGGAGGAGATGGTGCCCCTTGGGAGAATATAGTTGGAGCATTTCAGAGACTGAGTCAGCTTGCAGGTCCCCAGAGTCTTCCCCTTCAGCGGTGGGAAGAAAATGCTTTTTCTCAAATGTGGTTCTAACGCTTTCTCTCAGCAAGCATCGCAGACACAGTGTTCCTGCTCCGAAATCATCTAAATCCAAATTAAGCTGCAATTTTATTACTTTGTTGCTGGAAAGCAGATTTAAGTAAAACTTGTGCTGGGAGGTTGAGCTTGTTGATAAAAGCTGCCGTCCTGTATTGTATCAGACAGCTTGCACAGCGGGAAAAAGAAAGATTTACGTATTGATTTGTTTTGAGTCTGTTTCCTCCTGTATTGGTGTTGGCTGCAGAGAGTTGTGTGCTGTCTGGTGCTTGTGAATTTTAACAGCCTCATTTGTCAGAAAATAAGCTAAAGATGGGAAGCAGTCAGAAGCGTGGACAGAGATTGAAAAGTCTGAATAAAAGCTGAATTTTTTTTTATTATTTTATTATTTTTTTTTATTATTCAGACTTTTCAATCTCTGTCCATTTTTATTAAATCAGTCTTTTGTATCTAACTCTACAAGAAAAAAGAAAAGCCAACATCTCACCTTGGAGGTTTTTTGGTGTGAAGGATAGCTTACCTCCAGAGAACCTGGCACCCCCCCCCCCCCCCCCTTTCTGGTGGTCTGTCACTCTTGGTCATTGGTCACTGACTCTGTTCATCTTTTATTCTTTTCTTACAGAGAATTATAAACATAGGTGTTAAAAGAGGATACTGTTTAAATAAATAACTGTTATTTAAGGAAGCCTTCATAGATTCCATTTATATAAAAACAATACCGCACCAGAATCGTCTTATGGAGTTGAATTTGGCACAGCCGGTGTATCTCAACAGGCCTTGCTTCTGGTTGTTTTCTAGCCTCCGTTATCTGGTTTTGGCTTCATCTTCAGAGACCCCCCAAGATAAAATAAGCACACCTTTTAAATGTTAACCTCTGTCTCCTGTGCAGTGCTCGTTATCCAGCGTGAAAAACTATGTGCGGGTGCCCTGACTGTAAATCAGTGAACCAGCTGAAACGGAAGAGATCATTTTTTGTTTTATCCACATGGTTTTCCTAACTGAACCCAAGTCAAGTAAGATTTGGAGCTGTTTTAACATTAACATTAACATTATTTAACATTATTGAGGTGTGTAACTTTGGATGTTCATTTCCTTATATCTCGAAGTTCAAATGGCAGCTGAGGGAATACACACACATGAAATGGTAAAGATGGTTATCCTTACTCCCTAAACACTGATGAACAAGTGATCCTTGAATATCATGTCTTCATGATAAGTTGGCCTGAAAAGCACCACTTTTCATAAATGATTACCTCTGTAGTAAAGAATCATAAATAACCTTACATCCAAGCCATGCACTGTGCATAACATGTTGGCATACAGTATGAGTTCAAAATTAACCTTTTTATATCTTTTTACCCTATATCTGAAGTGTGTGTCACGTTAGCTGTGCATTTTTCCTTTTTCTTCTTCTAGTGTTGTTAGCCAAGTTCACTTAGCACAATGTGAATAGTCATGTAAACACACATACGCAAAGTGTGTGGACATTATGTATGAGAAAGCAATCTCATTTGTTAAAGTATATCACAGTCAAAAGCATGTAGGTGTGTGTGTGTGTGATGAGTCAGTCTACGTCCATGTAAGCTTGTGAGTTTGAACTGAAAGCGTGTCAGGGGCATAGAAAGGGAAAAAATGAGTGAGCTCATCGCCCTGGAGCGCTTCGTTATAAGCCTTTCCCCTCCTCTGTGCTGCAGTTTTTACCTCTGGAAAAAGAACAGGAATGTTCTTTGTTGACTATGCCACACTTTTAAAGGGCGAGTCGGATTCACGCAGTCAATCCCTCTTACTTTTCACTGCAGCTTTAACTTGTTGAACAAGACAATATTTATTTCATTGCATCACCTGCTACTGGCTGAACAGATCTAATTATTTTTCATAAACTTCGCCTTTCTGCGGATCAGCAGCACCATCCAATTACCTAAGAATGCCACTTTCAAAGCTAATACAACAACTACCGTTCCAAACCACAAATCAAAACTCAGACCTTGTGAGAGCGCCCTTGATCTCTTTAACGGTGTTCCTGCTCACATTTTATTTAATAAATTCCATACTTTTCTGTGATTACATTTCCAGGTTTCAGCCATTTTCACACAGTTTTGAACATAAATACAAAACAACTCAGCTTGAATAGTAGCAGACATGATTTCTGAAGTGCCAGGCTTTCTGTATGGAAGCTGAAAAAACAAGAAGCTGACAAAAAAGAAGGACATGAATGGTATAAGGAAGGGTAGAAAAACAAAAATAGAGAAGAAAGGGGCAAGGAAAAATATGAGAAAGGCAACAGTGGGAGTGAAAAAAGTAAGAAAAAAATAACAAAGGAGGAAAGAAGAGATGACAATAAGAAAGAAAAGGGAACACATGAAAGAGGACACAGAATAATAGGAAGGAAGGAAGGAAGGAAGGAAGGAAGGAAGGAAGGAAGGAAGGAAGGAAGGAAGGAAGGAAGGAAGGAAGGAAGGAAGGAAGGAAGGAAGGAAGGAAGGAAGGAAGGAAGGAAGGAAGGGAGCAAGAGGGCAAGGAAGGAAAACTGAATGCAAGACAAGGAGCAAGGAGGCAAAGAAGGAAAGAAATAAAAAATAATGCAAATATCTCTCTATTTTCTATTTTTTTATTCTTATTTAGACTTAGAAAAGCGTGATTTAAATTCCATTACCAAAGTGTGTAGACAGCTTGTTCCCAATGATGTAAACTGAAAATGACTCTGTTACTCAGTCCTTTTTCAAATGTACTCTCACATGACTTGTTTAGCCTTCCAAAAAAATAATGAACATCAAAATACTGTATTTAATCTTACCTATCAAAAGGTGTAATATCTAGATTTTTTTTTTTTTACATTGGCAAGACAGCCTTATGAAATGGGTGGTACTCAGTAATTTACAGAATGCCAGTGTGGCATCATTACCTGCTTTGGCAAGACTTAAACTCAACCCATCAAAGAAGAGGTTGAAATAAATAAGAATCATCTAAGTCTCTTTAAGGCTACATGCAGCTACTAGCAGGATCCTGGCAAAACCGCTCATTCTTTGTGCTAATTAGCTTGTCAGCAAGCAAAAGCTGTGCTTTGATCACCGCTTGAGAGAAAATGGGGTTCAATTGACATGTTGTATCCTCAGCCAAACTGCTTAAGTGCTTTGTATTGTGAAAGTCCCCAAAATAAGATTTGTACTTTGACTTGTGCAGAAATTGTGTTTTTCTTCCTTAACTGTGAGGACTGTCTTGACACTTTAACAAGAACACACGTTTAATTTGGTTTCTAGTGTAAGAAAGGCGATCCAGAGTGTGTGAATATATTCATCCAAGCTACGCTGTTTTATACAATATCTCTACTGTATCACAGTAAAAAAAAAAAATTCACAATAACTACTTCTGATGACGGGGTCTAAGGTCTTCTGTTTTATGCACTGTTTTGTATACCCACCCAAGCTAATCAACTGAGGGACGGCGCGGTCAAACCAGGTCAATCTCCCAGAGCGAATGTTCTTTAAATATGCATAGAAAAGACTATGGTGGATTCTGTCTGAAAAATCTTAACTGGTGGTTAAAAGTTGAAAGGTCATCTACTGTGTTTCAAAGCTGATTACTGGGCTAAAGCAACCTGACTAAATTTGTATAAGCTCTATATGTAGAACCATTACATTTTTTAGAGCTAAATATAATAAGGACTGACCAACCTAGAACAGCCATGATAAATATGTTCATGGATGTCCACTGATTGGAGGAAATGGGTCCATGGAGCAAAAGCATGTGTGCAGGGTCCGAAATTAACACTCGCCAGTCGCCAAATGCGAGTAAATTTCCCGTTTGACGAGTGAATTTCAGAGGGCTAGCTGCCACATGGCGAGTAAATGTTTGTACCAAATAAATTACAAAGCCCATCTGGGCTGCGGGTGACCCGTTCACAGCTCTGTCCATCCAGAGGCTCAGTCTAAACTCAGCCTTCTGCGGAGCAGGAGGCAAGGGGGGGAGAGCGGCTCCCAGATAAATCCTTTATTCAGAACCAGTCATGGCTGCACGCTGGATCAGTCAGCCACGTCCCCACCCCCCCCCCCACACACACACACACACCAAATTAACATAATCTCACTCTTAATTTTTGGTAAAAATTGAGAGGTCTGGTGAGGATTAATATTTTGGCCGGTAAAAAAATATGCCTGGCCAGTTGATTTTTACATCTACCGGCCAACTTGGCCGGTGAATCAGGAAGTTAATTTCGGACACTGCATGTGTGTATCTGAAGAGTTGTTGTAAATGAGGGCACAGGCTACCATGACGCTTGTGGATCTTCAAACCCAAGATCTGTTTGTAAGTAAGGGAAGGACGACTTGGATAAAGCAAGGGGCCACTGACAGCTCTATCAATTTGTTTGCATTAGTTCTGGCCCAGTAGGAGATTTTCAAGGTGTGATAGCTTTAAGCAGAAAGAAAGTTTTTTTTTTCTGGTCTCCCAGTATTTTTAAAATTTTAAAACAGAAATATCAAACATCACCCAAACACTTTTATTTAACATATGAAATGAAACTGTTTCTGACTGCTGCTAAAATAACTCTGACTAATACAGTTATCTAATGGAAAATATAAATTGTATTTTTACCCAGATTTGTCTTTCCGGTGACAAGTGAAAGTTGTGGAACCAGCATGCTGCACATAGCAACAAATGGGGGAGAGGGAGCAAGGCACTGTTCTATGCTCAATGTGACCATAAGAAAAATCCAGTCACTCTGGCACTTTAACTTCCATCTCGGATTTTAATCGGATTTTAAAGTATATTAACTCACACAGAAATTTAATAAAAGGACATATATCCTTTTCCGTAAAATGTCCCATAACAGTATGGTAGAATTGGCATTAATTTTAATTATTAAACCTTTATTTAACCAGATAAAAGACCCACTGAGACCAAGACCTCTTTCACAGGGGTGGTCTGACCAAGAAATGCAACAACACACATCGTAGTGGACAAGACAGACAACAGTAACAAACACAACCATTAAAAATAATTAAAGGCCCTGCTACTTGACAAATAAAGTGCAGGAGTTATTGTTAAAGCAACAACATAAAATTTGAAAGCAGTAAGAGTTTAAGATTTTAAACACAGGCACCGTTTGTTTTCTGCTGTTTTCTTGACATAGAGCAGAATGCTTTCAGGGAAACCGGTCAGCTCTGACAGTTTCAGTTCAGATTGGAGGGCATTCCAAGCAAAGGGGGCAGAAAAAACTGAAAGCTGCGTCTCCCGTTTCAGTTCAAACAGAAGGAGCAGGGAAATAATAAAATGCAATTTGGTCGTCAGGCATAATGGCTTTCAGTTCTCAAAAAGAGCCTTGTAAACCAGAGTCAGACAAAGTTTAGATCCCCCACAAAAACAAACTAACCAGAGTTTAACCCTAAGACTAGGTTATTTAAAGAACTCAAAGCCTCTCTGCAGGCTGAGGGAGTCCTGCAAGAGCCCATGTCTCTACTCAATGTCAAGCTTCAATGCCAAAAATGATATCCGTCTAATTATAAATACAGAGGAGAGGAGCTTCGCATGAAACTTGGTTTTTAATATAAATGGCCATGCCACCACCTTTCCTGGGACATTCACAGCGGAAAACGTTGTAACCGTTGATAATAACCTGATCTGATTTTGAACCCGTACGGAGTGCCGCAACCATCTTGGTTTAGCCCACCTCCCGGCAGGCTTCGGCTAACAGGGTTCCACAGCTAATGGCTAGGAAGCTCTAGTTAGCAGGTTCCAGTGGAGTGCTGGTGCTGCTAGCTAGCGGACTTTGGAGGGTGGGGGTTGTGGTGGTGGGACTCTCGCCCAGCAGGCTAGCAGACTACTCACATCTCGCAGGTTTCAGCATTGGGGGTTCCATCTGCCAGCCAGATAGCTCTCTGATGTTAAGTGATTTTGAAATCTCAAAATCTTTGCTTACCTTGATACCACAAAGCCCATGCCTAAAATGGACATAAATAGATTTTAACAATATTTAGCTTTTCAAATAAACTAGAAGCGCTTTGTTTTAGTAGAAATGAAAATGTTTCTAACCTTTTTTTCAATGTCTGTATAAAACATGTTGCCTATTTATTGTTATCTTTGTAACTAAGAATTGAATACCATCGCATGATAGGTTTTCCTTTTAAAAGTTGTCTGGCTTTGTTTTCCTAAGGCTATTTTTTTCATCTACTTTGGCAGTACTATTAAACTGCTCAGCAGGGTGTCTTTAAGCTAGCAAGTTAGCACACCTATGCCAACATCACATTACTAATTCTGCCAGTCAAATATTTAAGGGCATACTTAAAATACTTAAAAGATTTTTCTGGAAATCTAGGTAAGAAACAGCCAAGTCATTTTTTTTAATCACTGCGCATGAGCAAGACGGTCCTACCTGCACTTCCCCTCCCCAGGGGAAATACCTGAAACCATACAATGTTTCTTTCTTCTGAGGCCTTCCTCTTGTTCTCATAAACTTGTCAAACAACAGTTTGCTTTTTGCAACTCTCAGCCATTTTTTTTAACTCATACGCTGAGAGCAGCAGAGCAACACTTAACGGGATGTGAGACAATCAATAGATAAGGGTATCCCCTTGGAGCTTGAAGCCGAAAGAAGATAGGTCACTATACCTTTAACTTTATCACTTTGCTACTGTTTTTTTTTTTTTTAGCAAACTTCAGTTTTAGCTTGTTGTGATTTTCCTTGACAAGCAAAAATACCATAAGATCAATGAAAAACAATTGAAGGCTTAGAAAAACTAGGATACTTCACAATGAACTGGTTTCTGTTAAGAAATACTCCTGTAACCTATTGATGGGTTCAACACAGATGAGAACACCATGATCTCAAAAGTCTCCGTGTTTTCAAGGTATCACTTCACATCTTGCGTCGTCATTGCCTTTATTTTCCACTTTCATCTTCTCTGCCGTCATTTGTTTTCTCTCCTTCTGCTCTGTTAGGCTGTTTAACTTTTTGTTATGCCACCCACTTGCCTTCAGCCAGAATATCCCTACGTATGACAGAGCTTTCATCTTTACTTTGACAGATGGAAACAGGAGGGCTAGAAAAAGAAAAGGCAAAAAAGAACACTGTATTAGGGGGAAAAAGGGAGCAGAGTAAGCAGCAACAGAAGGTAGATCTAGGTGCATCTTGACTTTAAAAAAAAAAACTACAGATCGGTGACATGAAAGGAAAATACAAGAAAAGGGCAGTGTATGAGAATATATTTGCGCATTGTGGCTGCATTTGTGATGATTTTGCAGGAATAATTCAGGATCTTGTATGCTACGCGTGAGTTTGATGATCACTGGACTCAGAAGACCTCTGCTCGATGCCCTGAGTGCAGGACATCCAATGATCAGACGTCAAGTGGATTTGTGCAATACATTTTTCACACCGTAAATTCTACTTTGTACCGTAAATTGTAGACAGCAATAAGAAAATAACAGATTATCCCTTCAGACAGAATGCAGTGCTTTGCTAGCATACAGTGCCTTTGCTACTTTGAAGCCCAGATGAGCAGAATGGGTAGTGTCTCTTGTGATGGTGTCCATTAAATTGTGTTGAAACTTAAAATATTAATTAAACCAGAAACTGACCGTCTAGTACTGTGTCACCCTACTAACCTAAAAAAAAAAGCTTTTTCAAAAAGAAGAAATGGTTGGATAGAAAAATCTATTGAATGAAATATCTGTTGTACATTCCACTTGGTATATGTCTAAATTAAATAATATAAATGAGCAAACTAAGAAGATGAACACACAGTACAAACAATTTCAAATTTTTGTTTATACTCCATTTTTTTTTTACATGTTTAGCTATATGTTAGAAATGTTTTGAAATGCTTACTTTAAAATTTCTATTTAAATATTTTTGAAATAAGGTCATTGTGAAAGGTTATAAGCTGTTAAATATCCTGGCTGTAGTGAAAAGTCCTTGTTGTCTTTATTTAGTATACATCTAACCTGGTTGATCTTGTGTAACACAGGAAGATCAACCAGGTTAGAAATACACTGAACAAAGACATCAAGCACTGAGAATGAAAAATGTAGTGTGTCCAGTCAGACTAAGTGATGTGAAAATAAAAAAATAATGTTAAAAAAAGATAATTTAAATTTCAAATATTTTATTCATATTTTTATAATGGCAGCCTTTTTTTTTTTGCTAAACTAAGTTCTACATCAGTTGAAGTTTATATTTTGGTCCTTCAAGTACTAATAAAATTAATAAACCCCTTAAAGAGCATCTAATGTACTGATCCATAAAACATTTATGTATTACTATGTTATCACAATTGGTGCATTTGCTTTTTCTGCTGTGATCAAAGGAGTTTTTCTGTAAATCTTTAATTGAGATTTCAAATACAACTTCCTGTATTACTCTATTGTCCTTTTTTTATTTAATTATTTTTCAATTTTACTTGCTGGAACCATTCCAAAAAGAAGGGACATTGTACTACTCCATAAAAACTCTCCTAACAAGCTGTGTACAGCCGTCTTGAACGTTTGACTTAAACTACCTTTAACCTGTAGTCATTGGATTTTTAACCAGAGGAGCATAAGATGTGATGCAGCATATTGTTTTAGCAAAGCAACAACTGTTAAAGATGTAAAAATCTCTGAAAAACGTATAATTTTTGCTTTATAGCATCAAAATTATCCATCCTTTACTATTGCAATATACAAATGCTTTAATAATTAAAATTATAGTTAAAGAGAACACAGCTTAAATAAAATGATTGAGGTTTATTTAGGGCAATCACAGCGTTCCACCTGCTCTCAGATTTCTGTGGGGGGAAAAAAAGTATGCTTGATAGAATGGCTTGCTCAGGGCTACTGCCACTGGCCCCAAAGAGATCAATTAACTGTGGATCACAGTGTTTCAGAGGGTTCACGTCTACCTGCACCACTTTTTAGTTTTCCTAAACATCTTATATCTCTTACCACTCTGCAGTCAGGTGGGCCGCTCTGACAGGCAACACTTTACTCTGCAACCACCCCAACGGGGTGAGAACATGCCCGTCAAAATGAGGCTGCCGCGACAGACAAGCTGGGTGCTAGACAACCTGTCAGATCAGGTTGTGCTCCACTCCGCACAGCTTCGCCTTCATTTCATCAGCCTGAGTGTGTTTTACACCTATTTTAACTCTCTTTCACCCCCCCCCAACAATTCCTTCTATCTTTCTTTCTTAATACATATTTCAGATCTGCTCAAATTTATGTTTGAAGTTACCAGTTTTTTCCCTGGCTCACAATCTGTCCATTTCTCTCAGAAAGAAGTGTTGAGGGTTTCTTTCTGACACGTGTTGTCAGATGACTTTTTTCGTCTAACAAACGCTTTACGTTTCCAGGTTTTAGCTTTGCGACTACTTTTTCATGTGTGTTTTGCTTGTTACCACAGGGGAGCAATGCCCGTCCCTACAAGTGGCTGAGTGGAAGTTCCCTCGGATGACTAGGAACAACATTACTGGTGAATGGAAAGCTTAATTTCTCGTACTAAGGGGGTATAATAAGTATTGCACATATCAATGTTTTTCTCAGTAAATAGATTAGCATGACTTGAAATTCACATTGCATGTCAATAATTACCCAAGTATATGCATATATAGAAATTACAATAAATCCAGTAATTAAATGATGTGAAATTAACGTAAATTACGCTGGGAATAAGTACTGAACACACATGCTATAATTAATGAAATTCATGGTATCCGTACTTTTGTTGGTAATGACAACTTCAGTTAAGTTGTCTATAGTGTAGTCCTGTGTGGTGATCATTAATTAAGGCCATGGCAGTTGAGAA
The DNA here is from genome assembly GCF_011125445.2 of Fundulus heteroclitus. NCBI lineage: Eukaryota > Metazoa > Chordata > Actinopteri > Cyprinodontiformes > Fundulidae > Fundulus > Fundulus heteroclitus. The sequence continues at coordinate 7,386,408 of NC_046373.1, forward strand.
CATTTCTTGTTGCTTCCTTGAAAACACAGTACCCGCTAATTCCAGGTCTTTCTGAAGCACTCCTTCTAAATATTGTTTAACTCCTCTGTCAGAAAACAAGGATGCTGTTTGTGGCCTGTTTGGTGTGTCTGTGAAATATCACCAATATCTTGTGGGAATTTGTGCCAATAGCAGCATTACAATAACATTTACTGAGAAAATCTTTTGACATATACAGTATTTTTTTTTTTTTTTGCTCAGTGTAATAATCTGACTTTTGTTTATTGATGAAGCAACTGATGAACTCCTCCAATGGCAGGTTTTAATCTGGTGAGGCGATTCTCCTTGCTAAAAGACGCAGATGTCAGGAAGATCCGCAACCCCCGGGGTCCCGTTATCCTTCGCCTCGGCAAGACGGCGCTCTTGCGCCCCAGCGAGTAAGTTCACTTTGCATCTTCTTATTTTTTTACATTTTTTTTGCCCTCCTTTACTTTGCACAAAATAGCGATTATTCAGGCACAAATATGTTTTGTTCAGATTTAGGTGGGAGGGAAGAGAATAAAAGTTAAATAATGTGCAAGATTTCCCACACTGTGTGGGCATAGGTTGACAGGCTTTCTGTTTTTCACGTCTGCCTGAATGTACCCTTTAGCCAAATCAGCCTGTGAACCTCGACGTGTCAGCACTGTCTAGAGGCTGTTGCATACAGAAGCAGAAACACTGGTCAGGCGCTGATTGACTTTCCAAAGTTGCCATTGTTACTGGCTTGTAAAACCGAATTCTTACAACCTCTTTTGTTTCTGTGGTTTTAAACCGCATCTATGTGTTAAAACAAGCTCGCATAATAAAATCGCATCCTTATTTGCCTTGGCAGAATCTGTGGGAGTGATGTCTTAATTAGTAGGCATGATGCAGTTGCCAGCCATAAAAAAAGATTAATCAGGGTGAGGATTAAGCAGCTCAATTTTAGAACATGTTTTGAACTTGTTTCTGGGCACATTATTTTGCCATTTAAAAAAAAACAACAGCTTGTGGCTTCCTGTCCTATATCTTGTTATGCCTTCATACATTTAAAAGTTTTAATCAGAGGCTGGTTATAGATTATGTTTGATGTTATTTGACAATTGCTTTTAAAGACTTTATTCTTTTGTCATTTTTCTTCTTCTTCTTCTTCTTCTTCTTCTTCATATTTTCCATAAACTTGTGATGCTACGCTCTCCAGTAATAACGCTTGTTATTGCAGAATTTTCCAAATGGGTCAGCTCAGAGCCCAGAGTATTGTATCACTCTGTCTTTGGATGTGAAGTGTGAACTCGCTAGATAAATCTAGCCTGCACAACACACTTTCCACTTTTATATCCTAGAAGAGTCACAGATATTATTTGTCACAATCTTTTTTTTTTCAAGTGAAAATAGGAGGGGACAAAAACATGACAAGGTAATTTCTTAGGAAACCAGGATCTATCTATCTGTGAGCCAAAAGAGCAACATTTCCAAATATTTTTGTTTTGCTCCCTAGTACACAAGGAGAGCACAGGAAGGCTGCCTTACATCGGTTCCATGCTTCCTGCTTTAAATTTTGTTACCCTGTACCTATTTCTTGAAATTTTGATGCTGCAGATACGTTTGCTGTCAGTTTTCACAATGCAGCAGGCAACCTCGATGAGCGCTTTAGATGCAAAAGAGATTTTCCTCATAAATATGTATACATATTGGTTTAAAAAAATAATATATATATATATATATATATATATATATATATATATATATATATATATATATATAGCTAGGCAAAGAAAGAAAGAAAGAGAAAGAAAGAAAGAAAGAAAGAAAGAAAGAAAGAAAGAAAGAAAGAAAGAAAGAAAGAAAGAAAGAAAGGAAAAGCCGTAATGCTCTCCACCTATTCTTGCTGTGGAGTCTCTATGGCAGGATAATGGGATGATAATAGACCTACCCATTTTTGAGACTCAACAACAATGGCAAAGCTCAGTAAAGAGATGAATGACATGACACCATTGTTCAAACGCTTGTGTATATGAGAGAAGACACCAATCTCACAGAAAAGTATCTTAAAATCACCACAATGCCAAGCATCCAAGAGTGAGATTTAAAGGGGATTTATCATGAAAACTCCACAATTTTAGCCGTTAAATACATTTTGTTGTGAACTTGAAGTCTCTAGGGGTGCAGAGAAAATTGATTTATTCTGTCCAGGTACTGCATCGATATCATTATATTCTGTTTGGGTCATATTTTTCAAGCCTTTCAGTCTTCTCTATTCTTTATTTACAATTATACCACAAAATAAAGTTAACAATTATACCACAGTATTTGTTGCAAAACTTCTTCCTCAGAAAATTGAAACGGACTGTACTTTCCACTGAGCTGCTTAAAACATTTTTTTACATTGCTACCATAGAAAGTGTTTTAGGTCTCAGCATAACTGGGTGGTATGGGAGCTGCACAGTGAAGGAAAGGAAGGACTTATCACAGGCGTTAAGGACTGCACAGGGGATTGTGGGATGTTGTCTACAGGAGGGCCAGATGCATCTACACTGATCCCACCCACCCAGGAAATGCACTATTTACCCCCTTCCCAACAGGTGAATGATTCAGAAGCATCAATTCCAGATCTAATAAACTTAGAAATGTCCAGCTCTTGGACGGCTATCATGCCCTGCTGAGAAGTTTGTCGTCCATCATATGTTACAATCACACTGCTGTTATTGTATATTTGCAAACTCTTATTCTCAGGAATATCAAATTGCACACTTCTGTAAATGAAGCCTCAAAAACATGCACTGCACAAAATTACCTCATTACTTTAGTTTCATGAAGGAGGGACAAATCCATGTAACATGGCTCATATCACTAACCAAAGCACTGATATCAGAGCTCTTGGAATCTGAAACGAACTTGCATGCTTTATTGTGTGAAGAAAAAACTGTAAATACTAAGTCTGTTGTGCATTAGTGTCATGTTATGTATCCTAAGCCGGTGTCAGCCTCAAAGGTAATTTCACCATGGTGAATACATGGTGACAATGAAAGATTCATGATTCTTGATTCTTGATTTGGAAACGGGCCAAGATCAACTCAAAAAGTGCATCTCGGTTTGATTGTTTGGTCCGGACCAGGGGTTTGCTTGTGTGCATTACACCTCCACAAAAGGTCCAGAGCAAAGGGGAGAAATGAACTCTGGTCTGTTTAAAGCAGACCAAACATGGCAGGTGTGAAAATGTGAAAAATAGGAAGGCATTAAAAAGCATGATGCCCTTTCAGCCTGAAGACTAAATGGGAAAGGCCCTGAGTTGACATATCTATGTGGGCTATAGGAACCTGACTGTATTCCATAAGTGCCTACGATCAGGCTGGACAATTCTGAGCATAAAAGATAATAATAATAATAATAATAATAAAAATAAAAATAAAAATAAAAATAAAAATAAAAATAAAAATAATAATATTTGAAAAGTGCCTTTCATAATGCTCAAGGACACTGTACAAAATGTGAATCTAACAAATGGCAATACAACAACAAAGCTTCAATAATCTAAGATAAATACAAAATAAAACAGTTATAGAGAGTAGGCAGCTTTTAAAATGTAAGTTTTGAGGAAAGATTTAAAATTGGGGGAGAGACTAAACATTGCAGATGTCAAGAGGCAGTTGATTCCACAGCTGGGGGGGGCAGAAAAGGAAAAAACTCTGCCACCCATGGTCTTGATGCACATATAGGGGACAGAGACACAAACAGAAGAGGAAGACCTAAGAGAGTGAGAGGGGTTGTGAATATGGAGAAGTTCAGACAAATAAGGAGGGGCAAGGTTATGGATGTCCTTGAAAGTAAGGAGGAGTAACTTAAATTTAATCCTGAATTGGATGGGAAGCCAGTGTAGCTGTTGTAGAACAGGGGTAATGTGTTGGAAAGAGGAGGTTAGCGTGATGATACAGGCAGCAGAAGTCTGAACAAACTGACTTACAATACTCAAGACAGGAGGTGACTAGGCTATGAATAAGGACAGAGGTGGCGTGGGGGCTGAGGGAAGGATAGAGGCGGTTTATGGAGCGAAGGTGGAAATAAACAGAGCGAATAATGTTATTAATGTGGGACTGAAAGGAAAGGGTGCAATCGAAGATGACACAGACACAGAAGCATTTTCTCCGGACAGAACGGGAGATTGAAGAACTGTCAATAGTCAACGAAAAGTTATTGGCTTTAGAAAGGGTTGAATTGGTACCAATTAGAATCAGAATTTAGTTTAAGAAAGTTTGTAGTGAACTAAGGAATTAATAGCATAGAGGCAAGATGAGAGGTGAGTAGAACTATAACTGTCCTCCTGGCAGGACAGGTATAGCTGGATGTCATCAGCATAGCAGTGAAACGTGATATTAAATTGGTGAAGGATGGAGCCAAGGGTGAGGAGATAAATAATAAAAAGGAGCGGGCCAAGGACCGAGCCCTGGGGGACACCAGAAGTAACAGGAGAGTGAGTGGAATGGAAGGCTTTCATTTGAATGAGCTGAGTGCAGCCAGTTAGCTATGAACAGAACCAGGAGTGCCTGTTATGCTGATAGAAGAAAGTCTCTAAAGATGACACTGTTTGTTTCAACTGTTTGTCAATACAATTCTTCCATTGGACATTGAAATGGGCAAGGTGATGAGGTACATGGATATATATGCATCTCAAGCTAAGATTATGGTGCATAGATTTAACAAAAGAGCAGCAAAATGTAAGTCACTGTATCCAACACTTTTACGATTCAATACCTGTGAATTACCTGTTTAACTAAAATTAAACAAACTGGGGCCTCATTTGCAGTAAGGTGCTTGCTACTCTAGTGTGATGTGGTGAAGATAGAGTGGAGCCTAAAAGCGTAGGCCTCAATGCACTTGTCCATCTATGTTCTCATAATTGCCTAAAGTCACGAGACAGGGATCATGACCTAAAGAATGAGATCCTAGGCGGAAGTGGTTGAAATGAGCTTCCTCCATATAGTTGCTGTACTCACCTTAGTGACAGATTATCTCTAATTTAAGATCTCCCTGGATGAGATATGATTCCAAAGTTGTCTGTAGTCCTCGAGTTGGAGGTTTTTTCAGATACATCCTATTGGGCATCAAGAACTCTATAAGGCTGAGTAAGGAAACTCGAAAGGCCAAGTGAAGGTTGAATTAAGTTTTATTTTATAAGGGGAAATAAGTAAAACCAACAGATTTTTTTTTCCTCATAAATTTAGGTTTGTACTCCAGTGTCTTTACAGTGCACAATGGTAAGCATATAATTTATGATATTTTACTTATTAATTATTGACTCTTACATTAGTCCTTATCCCTCATTCAGTTCTAGAGTTTTTACAAAGTGTTTGGGGGGCTGTGTAAAAAAAATCCTTCCCATCCGGGAATTCAGTTATCATCCTGAACACATGCCCAAACCATCACTACAGACTGGACCAATGAGTACCAGGCCCCAATTTGTCTATCCATTTCCCCCCTCATCCTGCCAGTCTCCACAATAACTAACCATTGTATTAGCTGATGGGTGGATGTCTCCTCCACTACTCCACTGCTTACTACTATTAGTGGATCAGAAAGGCACCACAGCAAACACTGGCGGCAGAGTGTAGTGGTGGAGTTGTTTACTGGAGGTCAGCTCAGAGCAAAACTAGCGGCACAGCCTATTATGCAAGCATATCCCATTCTGTGTGTTGTTAATTGGCAGACTCAGCGAATATCCTCCATGCATCAAAATAGGCTGTCCTTATTTTCATTTGATCCCTCCAACCCCAATCAATAACCACAGCGAAATAATGACTAAATAGGTTGGGGGCTAAGATGCTGATCGAATGTTTCTCTAACTACAGAACACCTATGAAGAAGCAAAGATGCAGAAGAATACATAAGGAAGGTTAAAAAGATTAATTATTTTATATAGAGAGAAGAAATAAAGATGACAGACTTGGGATTTGAATAAGTGGGGTATGAAATGTACTCCCTTTGCAGCTACATTTCAACATGAGGAGTAGAAGTGTTCCTGGCTTATGTTTAATACATGGCACACCAGAGCTTTCCAGAACATCTTCTAAATGCCAAGTTATTTTTTAAAGGGCTCCTACGCCGTTTAGAAATATTTAGAACTGTGTTGGAATGTGTGGAATTTGATACAAGTATTTCTAGACCTGGTTTAATACAGAAAAATGTCCCAATTTGTCCCTTTACCACTGACAACTTTGTCGGGATTTTGCATTATGAATGCATTACAGTCAGAAGGATTTCGTTAAGAAACATAGGGAAAATTATGAATTCTTGTTCAAAGTTCAATTCAAACACTTGTTATCCAAAATGTTTTGAGCAGTGGTTCCCTACCTTTTTTTGGGCCATGCCCTCCTATCCATTATGTCATTCGACAACACCAATTTATAAAGCTGCAGGGAAAATTGCAGCGGTGTCAGCGGACATCAAGCCGATGTAACATTGCCTGATGGTGTTGCTGTGATCAAAGGCAGGCTGGGGTTGAAATTCAGCCCTGCTAATAACAACAGCAGCAAAAATGACAAACATTATAGTATTCACGGGGTAAGAACACAAATATAATGATATAATGAAGTAAAAACAGCACAAGGAAAACGGTACAAACAGTAAATAAATTACTCAACCTATTTGTAATGTTGTTTATTTATATTATCTTTTTAACTTGGAACACAGACTCCGTCCTAATTTTTCTTTTGCAATAAAGACATGTTTGCCTTTTCCTGGCCAGCCAGTATGGATTGACATACATTTTAATTGATAAAGCAGAGTAATTATTTATACAAGTATGCCGTAACATGGCTGATAGGTTAGTCTTTAATGCTCTGTGTGGCCTGACATTCAAAACACAACCATAGTTAATGCCAAGTCTGGGATGGGATGAAAAGTGTTTTAATGTGCATGTGGATGCTGGACGCTTTCAAGGGAAGTCTGAGAATGGGATACCCCTCCTGTGAATTAGTAACAATATGCTCGGTGTGTATAGAAATTAACCCCTTTAACAGAAATAAATTCTTCCAAGGGTAATACCACAAAAGAGAGTGCTAATTTTTTCAGAGTTTGCACAGCAAATGCTATGTGGTGAAATTTCACAGATGATACTCAGACATCCCACTCTCCTGAAGGCAGCATAGAGCTGTGCCACAAGAAGCTGTCAGAAACGCTGAAGAGAAAAAAGAGTTATGATCAATTCAGTTACAGTGCCATGCATGTTTTAATACTGCAGACCATATTTTTTCTCAATTAGCTCAATGTTTAAACTGGTATCGTTGTGCACCTTTAGTGTAAACTTTACCTTTAGTGAACGCCCACCAAAAGGATCGCAGCGCCCCCCTTTTGTATGTTGTTTTGCTTTCAGTGCCCCCTGTTGTCCTCTAAACACCCCCTTGATGGGGTGTATTACTGCCCCATTGAGATACCCAGGTTTAGAGGGTTGAAAACAATGTATTTCTTCCCGAAAAACTTAAAAGGAATTTAGAAAATTTAAAAGAAAAATAAAGTCATGCAGCCAACCTCATGAATAGCTGAACACAACAGTGATTCACGGAAACTACCATGTCCGTCTGTATGAAGCTGAATAAATTTTTGTTCATATTTACATTGTATGCTTGATGGATAAATTAAAGGGTAATGCTTAGTGCTAGTTCTGCTTTGTTTTATGCATTATGGATACATGTATGTTGTAACTTCTGGTTGCATACGAATGTTTAGTCTGTTAGATATGATCTGTTAGGACTCAGATTTTGCACAAAGCTAGGTGTTGTATAATTTGCATTTCTAGTGATGCGTTCGGATCGACCTGGTGTCCGCAGTGTGAACAGTGAATTTACATATTATCCCTATGCTAATTGCATGTCCAGGAGCCATGGTGGCCATAAAACAGGCCATGGTGCAGTCCATGCAGAATTATCAGAGCGGTGACTTTCGCTGAAGTTCGAAAATCTGAACTTTTCTGTCAAAGCAAGTCGCGACAACCAATCAGGGACTGATTGTGGTTGTGACACATGGTGAAGAAGTGCAACGGAGACAAAGCTTTTTTTCCAGTCAAAATAGAAACCGTAAGAAGTAAGGAATGCTCTTTAGAGGTTTGTGGGTGGCTTTGAAAAAAAGCCACTTTAATTTAGCCCTTAAAAGGACTGTTATATCAGTCATCATTCATCCTCATCTTGTAGCTCTAGAACTGGACTGACCAGCCGCCACTTCTATTTATATTTATTTTATTTTATTTTTTTTTCTTATTTGGGTATTTAAACTTGGGCTTTAACGTCAATTTGGCTGCGGTTACAGACATATTGTCATTCAACTGCACATTAACAATGCAGATTTGAGTAAAATGTCTTTACAAGGCTCTGAGTAAAAAACTGAAGTCAAAATAGAAACATTCCTGACAAATGACATGTGTCACTTGTCAGGAATGTAGCGGCAAACCCAAAACAAAAGACATTTTATATGTGCAGAAAGGTTATGTGTAAGACAATATGAATAGTACAAGTATATGTAGCAACAGGATGTATTGCAACAATGAATGGACCATATGATGATACTGATAGTGTAGTTAGTCAGTGGAGTTCACAGTGACAATGTGAAGTTACTATTTTTTTTATGTATGGGAGGGGAGGATTATTGGGAGTTTAGAAGTCTAATGACTTCTGGAATGAAGTTGTTGTGGAATCTGCTTGTTCCTTATTAGAAGCTGCTGAATGTCTTGCCAGAGGGCAGGAGGGTGAACACTCTGTGATGAGGGTGGGAGGGGTCCTTTATGGTTGTCTGAGCCCTGGTCATGCAGTGTCTGCGAGCAGTGTTAAGGATAGAGGGAAGCGCTGTCCTGATGATTTTCTCTGCCATTGGCACCAGTCTCTCTACACATTTCCAGAAATAAGGAGGGAAATAACTTCACGGACTTGATATACGACTTAGTTGAACATTTGTTTGCCTGTCTTCTTTGCCTTAATGTTAAAACTAGAAATCTTCATTTTGTTTTCTCCCCTCATTCCTCTCAAATGACTCTTACTCTTTTAACTTAAACAAGGGAGATATATGTAAGTTTCTGAGTCAGGTGCATTTTGAGTAATCTCTTCTCCCAGACTCTGTTTGTCTGTTTATTAGTTTCCATGATTTTTTTGTAATTTTTTTTCTTCCTAATGCCTCTGAATATAGTTCCAGCACTTTCAACTAAAAAAGTCAATAGTTTTTCTGAGTGGTTTTGTGCCCTGCAGCTCATGTCTCTAATCGACAGCAAAAATAACTATTTTCTGAGCACGATTTTTTTTCCTGTTTCTTCCCTCTGTCTGTGGCTCTGTGTGTCACATTTTGCCGTCTTTTCTTTATCAGTTTGTCCACCCACATACTTTACATTGCACTCAATATTAAAACCTGAATTTTTATCTATTTATTTGGTCTCTTGCTGGATTTTATTTGTACCCCTCTGTCCTTCTTTGACTTATTTTTTTTCAAAATTTTCTGTGTTTTCTCCTTTTCACCTTTTTCCCCACTCATCTTTCCTTTGTTTTGACGTCCCGCGCTTTCCTGTTTTCCCTAGGATCCTACCTTGCTCATAAATCAACGTCACCCAAAATCTAGGAGTGGGAGACCAGCTGCCAGCATCAACAATTCTCTGTGTGTGCAAAGAGAGAGTTGCAGTGAAATAGAGTAAAGGAAAATGTTTCAGTTTTTACTGTCTCAGTGAGGAGGCATTTCACAAACCCTCATTTTGCAGTATATCTACTCACCTGCATGAGTTGTATGCTTTTGTGTGTGTTTTGAATCAGTGAGCTTAGCTGCCCTGGACTGAAGCTGAAGGATGAAGTGTGCCAGACTGTTTCGTCTGTGAAAATTAATGCCAGTGGGGTCAAACACATGGGCCTTGTATGGAGCGCCATGGCTGCAGTCACAAAATGAAAAAGAAAACAAAAACTAGAGCAATCGAGTATATGCTCTCTCTCTCTCTCTCTCTCTCTCTCTCTCTCTCTCTCTCTCTCTCTCTCTCTACATATATATATATATATATATATATATATATATATATATAGATATATAGATAGATAGATAGATAGATAGATAGATAGATAGATAGATAGATAGATAGCGAGAGTGCGAGAGCGAGATACTACACATACCTCGGTTTGGAATGTCAGATCACGTCTCTGTGGACCTGATCCCTGCCCACACACCCCTGATCTGCAGGACCAGACCCCTTCTCAGAACCATTCAGGTTTGGACTGAACATGTCTGCTCAGCTTTATTAGACTGTTTTGAACACAGAACTGGGGAGTGTTCAAAGAGAATGCTGATCTAGAGGAACACACGTCATCTGTGTTGACACAACAGCACAGTAATGCCATGCCATTTAGGCACTAACACTGATACTCAGAAAGACAATCAGAATATTTCCTAACCGGAAACCATGAATAAACAGCATAGTGTGGTTCCTGCTGAAGGCCCAGCATGCAACATACTGATCAGGAGACTTTGGAGAGGCAGCAAGACCATTGGAGAAGTTGTACTTAGAATCACAGATTCTAAGTACAGCGACCAGCAGCTCAGCAACAACACAGCACGCTTTGACTTTCCAAGCAGCAGAAGGTTGTGTCCTTAGCCCTGCTCTCTTCACCCACAACTGCTCTGCTATTCACCCCACATAGTATTGAAGTTTGCTGACAACAGTTGTGGGTCTCATATCCAACAATGATGACACCAGTTAGAGAAAGAAGGTCCTCAGTCTTACACAGTGGTGCTCCAGGAACAACCTCATCCTGAACACCATGTATGACCAAGGTATCCATAGCTAAGTACAGGAGGCGAAGGAAAACTGAACACGCTCCTTTCTGCATAGCTGGGGAGGTGGTAGAGTGCAAGAACAGTCTAACATTTCCATTTCCTCTGATCTCTCATGGACTGTGAACACAATTCCACCCAGTGTAAAAGGCCAAACAACAGTAGCCTGGCCAGCCAGACTAACCTTTGCCCCTTTTCGATACGGCTGAGGTTAGTATGGAACTGCTCCCATAGAGGGCAGTTTGTGGGATGGGGTTAACAGGTGCAAAGTAAACCAATCAGAGAAACTGCAGATGTGATGTAAAAAAGGCAGAATTAGACTTCTGCTCTCAACATTTCTCAATGTATTTCAACATGGCTAGCCGTGGTCGAGCGGCGACTACGCTGAATGATTCTTTTAAAACAGTACAAAGCGCACTAGCGAACAAACGCTCCGTAGCGGTGGCCATCTTGTTTTTTTGGCTGAGGGATTCTCAGGCGCTGCACATCACTCAACATTTAAAGCCAGCCCACGCCTGTGATTGGTCAGTATCAGGAAAGGCAAGGCAAGGCAAGGCAAATTTATTTATATAGCACAATTCAGTACAGAGACAATGCAAAGTGCTTTACATGATTAAAATATAGGAAAATAAAACAGAATAAAAGCAAGTAGGGATAGTGTAGAAACAAAAAAGAACATTTGAAAACAGTAAAACATTTTAACTTGAACATTCAAAGGCAATTCTAAACAAATGTGTTTTTAATCTCGATTTAAAGGAACTCAGGCTTTCAGCACTTTTACAGTTTTCTGGAAGTTTGTTCCAGATAAGTGGAGCATAGGAACTGAATGCTGCTTCTCCATGTTTGGTTCTGGTTCTAGGTATGCAGAGTAGGCTGGAGCCAGAAGACCTGAGTGGTCTGAAAGGTTTAAACGCTGATAACAAGTCTGTGATGTATTTAGGTGCTAAGCCATTCAGGGATTTATAGACTAACAGAAGTATTTTAAAGTCTATTCTCTGAGATATAGGGAGCCAGTGTAAGGACTTTAGAACTGGGGTTATGGTCTCTACTTTTTTAGTCTTGGTGAGGACGTGGGCAGCAGCGTTCTGGATCAGCTGCAGCTGTCTGATCCACTTTTTAGGCAGACCTGTGAAAACACCGTTGCAGTAATCAATTCTACTAAAAATAAACGCATGGATTAGTTTTTCCAGATCCTGCTGAGACATCAGTCCTTTAATCCTAGAAATGTTCTTCAGGTGATAGAAAGCTGACCTTGTAATTGTCTTTAGATGCTTTTGAAGGTTCAGGTCTGAGTCCATCACTACACCCAGGTTTCGGGCCTGATTAGTGGTTTTTAGTTGAAGCGACTGAAGCTGTGTGCTAACCTTTGATCTCTCCTCTATTGGTCCAAAAATTATTACTTCTGTTTTGTTTTTATTCAACTGAAGAAAATTTTGGCACATCCACGTATTGATTTCTTCTAGGCATTTACTCAGTGCTTGAACTGGTTTATAGTCACCTGGTGACATGGTGATGTAAAGCTGTGTGTCGTCTGCATAGTTAAATGCTTCAGAAACATTAAAAAACAGACTTAAAAACAACTTCTCCCCAAAAGCTGTGTGTGTTTGCACCCCCTTTTGGGAATCAAATAAACCACCTGCCCAGTTAATAGTCTGTCACATGTTACAAACACCCTACTGCTAATGCCTATTTGCACACTTTAGTTTCTCATGAAATGTCTAGTTGGACATCAATGCAGATTGCACAGTTTTGTAACTTGAAGGTATGCAGAGTACTTACTGTGTGCATCAGTATACTAACAATGGAGTGTTCAGGTGATAAATTGACACACCAGCACAGTGATGCTATGCCAAGCCAACTTTATTTATTAGCACTTTAAAAACAGCACAGCTGACCAAAGTGCTGAACCAATATGAAGAGCATACATGATAAACACATATAAGAAGTTACAATTACTTAGAGTTAAATACAATATAAAACACAAATTAATATTATAAACAACTTGAGTAAAACATAATGTAAAACACTTAAAAGATGTAAGAAACTTGAATAAAATGAACAAGGTGAGCTCTGTCATGCAGTAATCTACATTATTTGCAAAGGACCTGACTTTTTGACTCGCATACAAGTCCCAAGGACATTTTGCACATGCTAAGCTTTTCAGGAAGTGTTGTTGGTGGGTGCAATTAACTGATTTCAGGAAAAATAAAGATGTAGAAAAGTTGTGTCTGCATGTTATATGTATATTCTGTGTGCATCCTGAGGGCCATCTGTCTCATGAAAAATGTCATTATGGTAACACATAATGAAAATAAAGATTCTTGAAACATCTATGTTAGGATGCTGTTTGTGGACTTCAGCTTAGCCTTCAACCCCATCGCTCTGCTGCTGGATCAGTGACTTTCTGGCCAACAGGTCCCAGGTGGCGAGGATTGGGAAACACATCTGCCTCACTGATATTTAACAATGCAATGCCACAGGGTTGTGTCCTCAGCCCTGCCCTTTTCACACACACGGCTGCTCTGCTATCCACCATACAAACACGGTTGTGACGTAGTCTGACGACCCCACTCTAACAATAATGAGACCTACTACAGAGAAGAGATCCACAATCTGACACAATAGTGCCCTGGGAATCACCGTCACTGCTGTCTGTCTTTGTGACCCACTGCCAAATCGGTCATGCTGGAGGATGTTACACACAGCAGAACGTTCTCCACGGCGTCTCCAGACTCTGTCACATGTGTTCAGTGTGAAGCTACTTTCATCTGTGAAGAGCACAGGGAGCCAGGGGCAAATTTGCCAATCTTGGTGTTCTTAGTCAAATGCCAAATGTCCTGCATGGTGTTGAGCTGTAAGCAGAACCCCCACCTGTGGACGTCGGGCCCTCATACCACCCTCATGAAGTTTGCTTCTGATCATTTGAGCAGACACATGCACATTTGTGGCCTGTTGATGGTCATTTAGCAGGGCTCTGACAGTCCTCCTCCTGTTCCTCCTTGCACAAAGGTGGAGCGGTCCTGCTGCAGGGTTGTTGCCCTCCTATGGCCTCCTCCACATCTCCTGATGTACTGGCCTGTCTCCTGGTAGCGCCTCCATGCTCTAGATACTACACTGACAGACACAGAAAACCTTCTTGCCACAGCTTGCATTGATGTGCCATCCTGGATGAGCTGCACTACCTGAGCCACTTGTGTGGGTTGTAGACTTCATCTCATGCTACGACTAGAGTAAAAGCACCACCAGCATTCAAAAGTGACCAAAACATCAGCCAGAAAGCACAAGAACTGAGAAGTGGTCTGTGGTCACCATCTGCAGAACCACTCCTTTATTGGGGGTGTCTTGCTAATTGCCTGTAGTTTCCACTTGGTGTCTATTCCATTTGCACATGGGAAATTAATTATCAATCAGTGTTGCTTCTTAAGTGGACAGTTTGATTTCACAGAAGTGTGACTAACTTGGAGTTACATTGTGTTGATTAAGTGTTCCCTTCATTTTTTTTGAGCCGTGTATTTTGTAGTTTTACTGTTTGATTTCAGTTAGTTGGCGACCATTGTGTGTCTGAAAATTCCTTACTTCTGTGTTCCAGCCAAATGTTTCCTCATGGCTTACCTGACGAGTTCACGTTGGTCTTCACCCTGGCTTTGAAAAAGGCTGCGCTGAAGGACACCATCTACCTCTTTCACATATCGGATCAGCAGGGATATCCACAGGTGCTGCTTGCTCCACACGTTCTTCTCATCCTGCAAGCATCTCTCGCTTTCCTCCTGCCACCATGCATCCCCTCTCTCATTTTTACTCTATTCATCGATCGCTCACCTTTTAATCATCCAACTTTTTTTCTGCGCCTTTCTTTTGTCCCTCTCATCACTTTTTGCATAGTCATCCACTTTTCCTTTTCGATCTCTTTCCTCGTGTGACACCTTTTCAATTTTCTCCACCCTTTCATCCCATTTGCCTTTTGTCCTGTCTTATTTTTCATTGGGAAACCCTTTCCCCCTCTTCCTTTCCCTTTGTCTGTACAACCTCAATCATCTCCAGCGCTCGTCTTTCATTCACCTTCATTATTATTCATATGTGTTCCATGATGAAGCACTAGAATCCCTCCGAGTCTCGATAATCACTACTAGTCTGAGGCCAGATTTAAATGCTTAGTGTGTATGATGGATGGAGGCTACGTCGCCTCATTAGTTGTGATTGATTGGCTGCACTACTTGGGTGTGTTTAATTAATAAGTCTTCCTTTTTTACCTCATCTTTGAGACATTGTTTTACAACTTTGTTTTGGTGCGAGTTGTGTTTACAAATTAGCTTATGTTGAATTCAGATAACTCCAGATACAATAATTTTTTTTGCGTAATCTGTGAAAACCTGAGCGCTTACTTCTTCATAACTTCCGCTCCTCTGTCCTCCTTCCCCCCTCATCGAAGCTCTCGGTGGACTTCAGCGCCCCCGATGGCATGCTATCATTACGAGCCAGAGGTGTTGACCCTGAGGCCGAGCTGGTGAGCTGTGTGTTTAACGGAGAGGGGGTCAAGGCCCTGACGGACCTCCGCTGGCACAAGCTGGCCCTCAGCTTGCAACGGGACACCGCTTCCCTCCATGTCGACTGCAGCTCCATCGAGACGAAGCCCCTTGAGCCACGAGGCGTCCTGCAGATTGATGGGCACACATTGCTGGGTGTTCGGGCTTCAGATGCCGGACCAGTGCAAGTGAGAACAAATTATCCTATACATCCTGCATAGAACCAAGATCAGAATCGTAATTTACTTGTTGGCTCAGGCAGAATGCATTATGAGCCTTTTCCTTTGGGACTGCAGCTAATAATAACTTGCATTATGGCTTAATGTTGATTCTTTTCTCTAATAATCAAGCAATTAAATGTGATGTTTTTTTTAAAAACAAAGAGAACTTATTTTCCAATTACAGAAAAACTGGTATTATCCTTGTTTCAATTAGTAAGCAATCTAAACTTGAAAGAAATGTGAAATACACATGTGAAGTGTGATGAAGAAAAAAGACTGAAGCAAATTTCAACTCTCAAGCTCTAGTAGTATGGACTTAAAGTGTAGCTACTTAAAAAGTTTCTATTTCAGGATAAACCCTGTGTAGCAAAAACAGAATCTTAAATACGTTGTAATTTTGTGTCATCATTATTCAAAGTGTCAATCAGACAATTGATACAATATGTGTTTAAATTGATTCTAGAGCCCAAGTGCAAAACTGACTTTAGGAATCCCTACCCTTTGGCTCATCGCCATGCTCTTTCAACATGACGCCACTTAAAACTCAAATAAACCATTAATTTCCAAATTTTGAATTTAAAACCAATCATTTAAAACAAATTAAAAAAAAGCACATCAAAAAACACAAGACATCCCTCAAAACGGTTGCACCTGATGAAATGTTTGTACCAGTCTATTGTTAAAGTGCCTCGTGAAAGTGTTCATAATTCTCACTTTTTCACATTTTGTCTCATTATAACCACAAATGTCAATGTATTTTATCATTATATATGTGAAAGACCTATAACAAGTAGTAAACAGCTGAAAGAAATACATCTATTTGTCATTGCAACTGGATTTTCACTTGTAATTTGTCTTTTGCATTTAGTGGGCAGCTTTTAAAGCGCCCAGGGAGCAAACTGTGTCTAAGAGTCTGGGTCAAGAACCCATAGAAGCAGTCTGCGGCCTTCTCGCAGCCTTCTCGGAATGCAAGCTTGCCACTCTAACCACTAGGCCAGCACTCCTCAATAAAAAATCGTTCATTTAAGCCGGATTCAAACTAGCAACCTAAGGATTTCAGCTTCATAACACTGCAGTCCTTCGTTCTACCAAATGTGCTACCAAAGGGAACTGTGAGGTGGAAAAAACAGATATGAGTTTTAAAAGCTGAAAATGGGGGCGGGGGGTGGGGAAGCTGAATAAAAATGCCAATAAAGCACAATGAAGATTGTGTTTGTAATGTGACAAAAATGTGAAAGGTTTACACGTTTTGGATATGTTTGTAAGGCACTGTACGTTTAGCATATGCAGCACCCTTGCAAGCTATGAAAGATTAGTTGAATGCTTAACGCTCTATGAGAAATGTGAGAGTGTTACTATACATACCTGTATGCAATGTAAATGTTAAACAATGTTAAATAAATAGCTCACACACTCTCCTATATATATATATATATATATATATATATATATATATATATATATATGAGAAGCAAAACAAAACAAAAAAAACCTACTTATCCAGATGAGATCACAGGGCCACGTCATGACTCATTGGAGCATTACACAATAAAAAACAACAACAGTGCTAAGAGCAGACAATGCACTTTCATATTAAATAGAGATATCCATGTGATTAGGCCAGTAATTTAGTTTTTTTTGTGTGGCAGTCTTATTTGGCTTTGATTGATAAAGCAAGAGTGTGGAATACATCCAGACTGAGATGGGAATATTAATGACATGCAGGTGACCGCCTTAGTTAGAATGCAACACACATGCTTTATAAATGCAGAAAGGATGCTTCATACATACACATGCAGGTAAGGCACTCAACAAATAGATTTCCAAACGTTATGTATAAATGAAAAATTAACTGGCCTTTAGCCCTGTTTACTGCCTCACATTTACGTTGTAGTGTAGCAGTAAATACAGCAGCGGATGTAAGGCCCTGCATGCAAAGTACCACATTTTGTAATTCCCATCTCTCTCCTCTTTCACGCTCGCTTTTTCCAGATGGATATTCAGCAGGTGATGCTGTATTGTGACCCATCGCTTGCCATCCAGGAGACCTGCTGTGAGATCCCTGGTGCTCGGGTGAGATTAAAAAATACTCGCTACCTGGAAGTAACACTACAAAACATTCAGTGCAAAATAGACACTCTCTTTCCTCACGCATGAATCGTCCTGTCGTTGTCTGGAATATAAAAGGAACATTAACGGAGGAAAGTCTAAAACTGAAAAAGATATTGTTTTTAACTAACAGAGAACCATCGAGAGCCAACTAATCTGCTAAGGAGATCAGTAATGTTTTAATATTGATTCCTCTTTTTTATTTAGTGTATATATTTCTTAATCTTTTAACAAATTCCATATATTCGCTATGGAATTCAGGCCAGGAGTGTTTGGAGTGAAGGCTATTAAACGAGTTATTAGTGCTTTAGCGAAGCACCGGTGAAATCAGCATCTCCATAGATTATGGGAGTATAGGGAAGTATGAAGTACGCAAAACATTCCTGGTTGACTTTAGATTTCATAAAACAATTGACCAATGCCACCAAATGACACTGCTGCCCAAATAATTACTGACTGTGGAAACGTCACGCTGGATAGCAACCCAGTCTGTTTTCCCATAAACCCGACTAAGACTCTTCTGATAATGTCTCTGGATCAGGAGAAGATTAACAGAAGGAATGTGACAGTTGTAGCAGATGTGTCTGTGTGTGGTGACTCTTGAGGCAATGAATCCAGCTGTAGTCCACGCTGAGTGAACTCTCCCAAAATCTTGAATGGGCTTCGCCTCACGGTCTTCTTGCTTGTGCATGTTTTTTTTTTTTTTTTTTTTGTTCCCCCACCAGCTTTACTTCCTTCAGAGTTACTGCAAAAATGCCCTGACTCAGCAGTGACTGAACTTTTGTGGCTTCTCCTCCTTGTGCAGGGTGCCAATGACTGTCTACAGTCTGCAGCCTTTCCCCATGCTGGTGTAGGCCATGACTAAACACTTTTTGTTTAAAAAAAAATACTTTTTACTGGTATTACAGATATTCCAACTTTCTCAGAATAAACTGCTGTAATCCTTGATAATCAAACTTAGCAGAGATAAATGTTGAAAATATAACACTCTGTGTAATGAATCTGTATAATATGTATGTTTCACTTTTCAAATTGAACTACTGTAATCAATTAATGTTTGACAGCATTTGATTTGATATTTTAACCAAAAAAAATAAAAAATGCTCACTGGGCACTTGTTAAAACTTCTTTATGGAAACAGTAAAATGTTGGAAGGCTACTACTGAACAGATGCACAGAAAGCTGAGTATGTATAATCCAAATGAAACACCATAAAAAAAAACTAATGATTTGCTCTTGAGGTTTGCTGTAGTTAATGACCAGTGGTTTGTCTGTATCTCGCTTTACTGGCTGTATTTTCTTCCAGCTCACGTCAAATAACTGTCATATGAACAGAATGCAACACTTTAACAGCTGCCTAACTCTTTATTCTTCAGATGGTTTCTATAACATAGATTTTTACATTTATTTTCATATTGTACAATTACCTACATCCAATCAGTTTGGATTGTGAATCCTTCTCTCGCTGTGAATACAAATCTAATTTAAGGTATCTTGCTTCCAGCCACAGCAAAGGGTTTTTAATAACATATTCTGAACGGTTTCTCTCAATTCTTACCCGCCCGCCTGTCTTCTATCTTGCGTGTGTCTTTTGTTTTATTTTGCGCACCTCCAAAGATGTATTAAATTGAAAACAGATTAATGTGATTAACAACCAAATAGCAGTCTGTTCAGGTATGAGAAGAATGACAATCACCCGCTTCTGGAGTTTGTTTTGGAGCTGAAAACACTTTTTCTCTCAGTCAACTTTTTTTCAACGCAATTCTCCAGGGTTGCTCTGCCTGCGTGGCTTTGTGTTTGTGCCTTTTTCAGCACCTAATAAATTCGAAGGGGCACAAACAGGGGGGCACGCTCCCCCAAATGCTTAACAGATAAGTCTTCTGCGAGGGGGACTTCATGCTGTAAAATTGATTGCACAGGCTTGAAGAACAAAACCTTTACACTTTAGCTCACGGTATGGGTGCTGCAGGGTTCCCTCTGAGCAACATCTAGATTTGAGTTGAGAGATGGAGAAGCAAGAGGGAAAAAAATGTAGACTCATTGCGACTGAAACATTTTGAAAGAAGGATAGTACAATAACTGTATTTTGTATAATTGGGATGTTTTGTACTTTGCATTTGTTCTGCCCTGTCCCTTTATCCACACTCTTTTATTTGCATCATTTGGTAGTAATTATACTCAGTTAGTCATTTTCTCCAGCCTGCAGTACCTTGCAAATACTTTTGTCACACTTGAGGCTTTTAAAATGTTGATATGTTACAATCACAAACCTCTTTAAGGTGGAAGGCAAATAATACATGGATTTAAATAATAATAACCTCTGAATGTATATGGTCTCTCTGTCTCTCTTTCTGTTTCTCATGCCCCTTTTATTCTGATACCCCTAAATAAAATCCAGCACATCCAATTTCTTTTAGAAGTCATATAAATAATAGAGTACCAAGACATTACCATACACCTAGATTGACTGGCTAGGAGATCATAAACAAGCAAAGCAGCCAAGAGTTCCCTCGTAAAACTAGGGAGCTGCAGTGATTCATAGCTCAGATGGTAGAGCCTGTATACAACACAATTAGCTGCACATAATATGCCCTTTATGGATTAATCCACCTTTGAAATGGCATAAAAATTCTAGTTCTCCACATTAGCCCCTTTTCCATTGCCAGAAGCCTGGGGCTGTTCAAATCCCAGGTAAACGTGTTTCCATACACGTTTACCCGGCTAATTTCACCTTCCTGTGGCTTTACTTTCCTGGGGCTTTGGTCCCCAAGCAACCCAGTTCTTTGCTCTGCTTCCCCCGGGGCTTGTTGAGGGGGACCCAACACAACTGTGGTCCCCGCAGTGCCCAGGCAAAAAAAAGCTGTGCTTTAGTTTTTATTTATTTATACCAACAGGAGTACAATAGAGTAGAGTCAGATGGTGAGAAGTGGGGTTGGAGGCGGTGTAAAAGAGGCCAAGGAGATGTAACGGCATCAGTTGCGCGTTGTCCTCCTGTTTCTCCAGGGTCCGAATGAGGGGCAGCCTGAGTGGCAGGATATTAAAACCAATTCTCTGCATTTGTCTGTTTGAATGCTGTCTTCTTGCTGCCGCCCACTGGATCGGAGTGGTACTGCAGTTTTTCCTCGCAACGTCCCATCTGTCAATGGGGCTGTTTTACATAAATGGCCCATAGCAAACCCCAAAGCCCCAGACTTTGGTTTACCTCGGGAAACCAAAGGCTGGGGCTTTAAATCCGGGGGATTTTTTAATGGAATAGGAGCCATTGAAACATGGTGTGAACAACATCACACTGTGAGGATACTTCTCTTCAGCTTGACGGGGAAGCTGGGAAGAGTTGATAGGAGGATAGCTGGAGGAAAACACAGGGCAATACAGGAAGGAAAACCGGTTAGAGGCAACAAAACATATGAGAAGGAAATTGTTCAAATCAAAGCCTATTCATTTTAGATTGGACCGGTATAAGGTCAGACATAAAGGGGACGTAAATTCTTCCTTGTCACATTTAAATAATGTAGTTGTGGTATATTGAAAGTAGAACTGCAATGCTAAGTTCCTCGTTATTGTAGTTCATAGGGACCTTTTCTGCCCCTGTTCTGAATTTTTTTCTGAGAGTAACTCGCTTTAATGGTGTCTCTTTAAATGCAAATGACGCAGTTCCACCCTCCAGACTGCAAAGCATTCCACTCCACCCTAATCCGCCAATTTTGTTATGCTGGGGGACGGTATAATGAATTTTATAGGTTAATACATCCAACAACCGAACAATTTTCACTTATCCACTTGTAGCTTCGGCATCCTCCAGCTTGGACAACAAAATCGCTGAAATAAATAAATATGGTGGATTTACAAAATTGGTTAGCCGAAAGTCCATGACATTGTTTAGCACCTTTGCAGCCATTACTGTGACGTAGTTTTTGAAAAAACCTAATAGGGAACTGAGAAAACAGGACAGATTTGACAATATGACCCAAACAGAATATAAATATGCCTATGCAGTACCTGGAGAGAGTACATTTAACTTTTCTGCACAGGTAGAGACCCCAGGTACAGAACAAAATTAATTTAAGGGCTAAAAAGGTGAACTATGTATGATTTGTCCCCTTTAAGTCACACTGAGAATCTCTGGCATGACTTGAAATTTATATTTCATGGATCTTTACATCCAGTCTTGCTGAGCATGATAAAAATAGGCAAAGATTTTACTCTCTAGATGAGCAAAACATAAACTGAACATGAACCTGTAATCAGGTTTTGTTCTCGAAGGTAATAACTAATGTAACTAAATGCCAAAGCATATCAAACTTTTTAGATTTTTATCTGTAAAAAAATAAAGACCTTGCATAATTTCTCAGTCAATTCAGTATTATGCTATACCTTTTTATGTATATCCGTTTAAAAAATTTTTATGGAGGTTAGAAGTACTTCTCCAAAGAAGTGTTAAGGTATTCCAGTTATAAAGTATAACTTTTACACAGGTATTTTATCATCAAAGACCAACACCAATCCCAGTGGTAAACACACTCGTACTAGCACAGCGCTAACTTGCAAAAGCTAATAAGCAAATTTACCAAAGTAATTGTAGGGTGAATGAAAATGCCCCTGGTGTCCAAAATATAATGCTACCATTGTGACAGTGCAAATAAGATTTTGACATTTGTTTGGCAAAACTGTTTGACAACTAACCCATAGAATGACAAGTAGACCTATTCTGTAACGTTGCACTTTTTATGTCCTTCTTGCAGTGCCCTTCAGACGCTGCTAAGAGCCGCCGAGCTGCTGAAAATGACCTGGATGAAAATATGTTTAGCCAGGTAAGTTCTACATCTCTTAACATACACTGCTGTGTGCTTCTGTTGAGTAAAAAGCTCAAAATGCAATTATAAACAAAGTTCTTCCTAAAAAAAAAGGCTTATGGTGCTTTCCTCAAATATCTGAATTAGAATGAACTACCAGAGGCTATATTCTTACAACATAGTGAGAACAATTGGAACTACACCTACATTAAATTTGGTCACAGAGGTAAAGGTCTGACTCACGCTTCCCAGTCTCAAGACTTATTTACCCTGCGCTTCACCAAGAGGAGCATGTAAATAAAAATTTCTGTCATCACACACCAGATGTGACATTCTTACAAGACAGCTGACATATATATATATATATATATATATATATATATATATATATATAATTTGCATTAAAAAGATCCAAGAGGGAAGTCAGGAGGTACTTCTTGCCACACTACACTTAAAAAGCTCCTCCAAGATTCTGTAAGAGAAAAGTTATACAGTCCCGATACTAAGTTTTAGTCTACTTATTGCCCACTGATCACTGGAAGAAGGTACCAACACCCTCCACACCAGCCCCTGTGTGACCCTGCAAGGATTAAGCATGTATCAAACCTGTATGGATGGACTTCATAGGCAGATGGTATGGGAAATAGATATTAATAAATAACTTTAAATAAAACGGGGACTGGGAGAGGATATTTCTGAAGCTAGCAAAAAGAGTTTGTTAGGGGGAAAAAAATAATTTTGGATCATTTGATGAAATGAATGAAAGGACAGACCATGATAGACTCCTTTGAAACAGACTTGTGAGCCGTAGGTGGCTAAATTTATTCACAAATATAACATCTGGTTTTGAAGTACAAAAATGTATATGACCAATATTGGTGGCCATATAATAACCCACTTATGGTCTGGTGATGCCAAATTTCACATTCTTGATTAAAATCATAGATGCACAACCTGTGATCAAGAAGATGAGGGCCCTCTGGCAACACATCCCCTGAGGAAAAGCAAAGTTCTCTGGTTTCGTGGAATTGCTTTTGTGAACAGAGGCTCGGTAGTTTCCATGGATTTCAAAGAGGAGTCCAAGAAAAAATGAACTCCTCTATGTGGCAAGAACTAAAGAGCCCTGCCAGCAGTGAGCACCCACAGAAAGCACTGCTGCATTGTATGAAACAACTACAAAAAGCAAAAAACCAAAAGCTGAAATATTAAATGGAGGAAACCTTTAAATAACAGGAAGAACATTTTGCCTTTAGAAGTGCACATATTGATTTTCTCAGCTGGCTCCTGAACATTTACAGAACTGTTGTTCAATGGAGTTAAAGTATCAAAGTGCCAACAATAAACCTTAAATCCCCAGTTTTAGCTGATAGAAGCGAGGCTGTAAAAGAAAGGGGGTTGCAGTGCGGTTGCACTCGCAATGCTCTCTCTTTAAATTTAGCGACAAACATTTAAGCTTTTCTACAAATTGGACAAAAAAGGAATGTGCTTTTCGCAGTGCGCAACACATGAAGTAACAGACAAGTGTTATTGATCAGACTGATCTGTCTCAGATGCTCCCACGGAAAAACTAACCGGGCATTGTGTCAAAAAGCATAGTTGCTCCCTCTTGAAACTGACCCCTGCTGTAGACTACACGTCATTTTGGAGTGCTCTATGATGTTTGTTTGGTGATTTATTCAACAATGACTCATAGAGTTCTTCCTTGTACTGACTTTTTCTTTTTTTTTTTTTACACTTCATTTCATCAGACGTGTCTGTTATTTATTCATCCGGCCTTGCGTTTGTATTCTGCGGAGTTAACTTGCGGCTCCGGCTCTGCCAGACTCCAGGACACAATGATCAATCCCATTGATGCTCTCCGCTAGAGACAAACATCTCATGTTTCTCTCTCCGGCTCATCTTTCACTGTCACCTCCACTTGTTTTTTCAGAATAATTGCAGTTTGACTCTACTGCTATGGCACAACGTTGTTCAGCCTGACAATCTGGAAACCTGAACGGACGGAGCAACTGCATTTTTAAAATTCTAGGGAAAGCAATGGATGTTATATCAACGTCCGTATTGTAGATAAACCCATTGTGCAAGTTTTTTTTAAAAAATATTTCCCCAAAACGATGACATCAGATCATGATGAAGTTGTTACGTTTACCGTTTCAAGCATTTTAGGGCAGGTAGGGTGTTTTTCAGCTACATACAGCAGCGGAGGAAGTCCGCTAGCTTGTGGACACCTGTAAAACTCAGCAGAGCACAAAGTACTCAATCGACCACACAAAGTAGAAACTTATCTTAGTTTGTTTCGACCTTCAATAATCAAGATTAAGAAAAATAGAAAACATACAGACATTGAGTCTTGAGCAAATCAAATGTTAGCGACCAAAGTAATCCACACATACAAAGAAATTCTCAGAAATGAGTGTATAATTTGAGCTGTGTGGAACAACATTGGGGAAATATTGAACACATCTACTATTTTTTTAATACATAGAATCACAGAAAGGCCTTTGTTGGCGGTGATAACTTTTAAACTTTGGTGAATAGCTCTTTGTTGCTGGTGGTACGCTACCTTCGTGATGAGAAGTCTTTTTATATACATTCAAATATGGGTACAGCATGTGATATTAGTTTGCCTGTTCAAGGTTATGCGTTTCTTTCTAAACACCGAGATATATTAGCTGTTTCAATGTCTCCTTTTCTTCATTCAACACTCATTCACTCTTTCATTCCTCTTCATCACACATAATTCATAAACTAATGTCATTTCATTTATCAGTATGGTTGGGTTACATGTAAATCAACATGAAACACTTTTTCATGTTGAGGTGTTTATCGCATATAATTATCGCTGCGAGAGAGCCTCCACTGTAACTTCAGCAGGGCTCCAAATCCTTTGCAGAGATTAGACCTCTACTGAGGATTTCTTTTAAAAACATAGAAGGAAACAATTAAATACCTTTTTATGTGCTAAAGCTGTATACAATTAATATTTTTTAAGCCTAGTAACGGTTTCCGTGGTTTGCTTTCTGATTCTTTTCTTTAACCTTTCTTCTATTGTTGTTTTTCCACCCCTTGCTAGCAAACACACACACTCAGACGTGTACACACAGAAAACAAAGTGACTGGAGGACTTTCTATTTTTATCTGTTTATTAGTTTCCTACACAGTAAATGGACTGTGAAATCCAAGATTCCAGCATGCAGCCCAGATGATACTGAACCATGCACTAGCTTCCATTAAACAAAGCCTTTCTAAGTGACAGCACATTAAACTCTGCATGCAAGGTTTATTGGGTCTTCTGCGTATGGGGTATGTATTCACTGAACAAACAGGATGGTGCATTTGAGGTCAACAAAATTCAAAATACACCTGCTCTGTGTGAGGCTTTTTTTTTTCTCTGGGCTTTAGATTACAGCAAAAACTGACACATTTGATAAATTACACCAGAGGACTAAAATTCCCTCTTATAAACGGATAGTAAAGCCTCTGTTGTTTTGGCATATTTATCTTATTTACGAACAATCATATTCAATAAATTAGAATATGCTTTTCTAAGAGGCTTTCTTTTGTCAAATTAAAAGTACCCTTTGGGGAAAAAAACAACCTTTAAGCAAGAATTAAACATACTTTTCATTAATCCCTCATTTCTGTATAACATGTTTTGCTTTTTTTATTGGTCTAGTGCAATATTCTATCATAAATTCTGTGTTTTTATTAGCTAGAGGTGGGGGAAAAAAGAATAACATAAATAAATGCTTTTGAAACATCGCCAGTCTGTGTTCCTATATCTAATGTATTTCCCTCAGTGAATTGAGTCACTGAAACAAATGAACATTTCAATAATATTCCAATTTATTTAATGGGACTGTGTATCCATATTTGTTTTATATACTGTGTTTATCAGCAAGGAGGAGGGTATAAATCAATGTTTTTGTGGCAGACGTCCTTGTAATAGAAATTAATTAAATGTACTACTGTTAAAATTGTAACCTTTGAAATATAAGTGGAAACAGATGAGAGGGCAGGCAACCCTTTGAGTGGATGAGCAATTAACTGGGTTAATAGGAAATGTTAAATGTATTGAATTGAGTTGAACCAAATAAGAGATGCAAATTATAAAATGAACTGGACTGAGATGAACTTGTGGACATTGCATTTTAATTTAAATCTCAGTATGATACACTGACTAACCTAAGATTAGTTTGCACTTTCAGGAATTAATTTCACTGACACTTTACTGTATTATCCATCCATCCATTATCTATACTGCTTAACCGTGGGGGTCTGGTGCCTATCTCCACAGGTCACTGGGAAAGATGGGAGGTGTACTAAACAACATTAATTGCGCGGAGGTGCTATCAAGCAATCCTCTTTAGCACTGTTATGGGGAAACAAACATAAAGGAAGCTCAGCTTAAAATCAAACTCCAACACGTTATTCACGGTTGCCTCGAAGCTACTTCTAACAATGCAGCACAGTTACAGACTTTGCAGAGCTTTTACACTCGTTGCCCTTCAACAAGCGACTGGGATTCAATCCTGGGTCCTCCCGTTTCAGTGACGTAGACTTAGCCCGCCACACCACCACACAGGGACTTCTTAATGACTACATAAGGCTGGAAAATTAGAAGTAAGGAGCAATTTTACTGGGGACATATCATGCTTTTAAATTCTTAATTTTCCTCCTACAAATCATTCAGTGGTGGTCTATGTAAAGTGGAGCCTCAACGCTTTTGTCTGAATCCCTCGTTATTGTTGGATAGCAGCTTGTTTTGGTGCCGTCTCTTTAAATCTAAATGAGGCACTTTATACCCCGACCCCCTCCAGGTTGCAGAGCATTCCATTCGGCCATGTTTGTAGCATGCTGGGGGGGACGGTGGACGGAATTGTGTATGTTATTACACCCAACAACTCAGTGTTTCCACTTATCCACTTGTACTATAGTGCTTTTCCAGTCATTTCTACTTATTTTACACCAGATGCACCTTTACCCTAGCCTCGTGAGACCATCCTGATCTCGCGAGGTTTCAAGGTTTCACTCGCAGATCAGTCTGGATACTCTCCGTTAAAGAAAATTTGGAGCCGTTCACCAAACGAACGTCCAATCAGCGTTGGCTTTGAGGCGGGTTGAGGTGTGACGCAACGGGAAGCGCGTCAGTTCAGTCTAAAGAACATGGCTGCATCAGCCGATGAAACTAGCGTTAGCGTGGCTATCGAGCAAGTTTTATCGGAATTACAGAGTATTTCTCTGCTGAGCTAACGAGCCTTTACCTGCAGCAGCAAGAGTAGCTTGGCTTGTGGTTGTGTTTTCGTCGTCGCTCGTAACAGAGTGACGACGAATCTGATTGGTTCATTTGGCCCGTCTATCACCAACATAGACCAATCAGCTGACCAGTATTTTCGCCCCTTCCCAAAATTACTTCAACGGAAGGTTTCCAGATGGATATGCGGAGCAAATCTATCTGGCGGAGTCAGGTAACCTTTACCCATTGATAGTCACAAACATCACATATTCATACATATGCAGTTAAGAAGCCAACCTTGGGTTATGTGCCTCGCCCAGGGGCACATCAACGTGTGGAAAGAAGAATCCGGCCCAATACCATTGAGCCACAATCACCCCAGTATTACCAGCTGGCTTTTTCTAAGTTGCACTATGGCAACATTGTTTCAGCCACTATTTTTTATGTTGTCAAACCTAAATGAGAATGCCTTTAACAATCAACTTTGTACTGTTAATATCTAGAAAACATATATTACGGTGTTCTCATTACTACAAGCTCACCTTGCTTAAAAGTTGAAATAAGCGCACCGGGCATATTTAAAAAAAAAAGTAGACCTTGTGTGAAGATTTACTATAAAGTTACATTGGCTTTAACAACTTTTTGGTTGCAATCTGCAACGTTTGCCTCACCAGCAGGGCAACAGGGATACAAGAGGCATAATTGACTGCTCTGACCCTCGGTACCGAACCCCATCTTCTGATGATGTCGAGCAGCCTTTCTTTGCAGCTAGTATCAAATAAGGTTCGGTACGGGTTATGTGCAGATTGCTTGCCTGTGTGTGGGGGGTCACAGCAGTTACTGGCTTCCTGAGATATGACAAATCTCACCCACAGCGTTTCTTATTTGGCTGCACTGTAAGCCTCTTTTTTTGTATTCCCCTTCTTGCTTTCAACCCAGTTCCCAGCTGAAAGGTCATGCAGGCTTCAAAAGATCCAAAGTCTTCTTTGTGCCTTTTTTTTTTTTTTCAAAAAGCCTTATGTGTGACCACTTGAGTTTTTATGATGAAATCCAACACTACCTGTAAAATGGCTTTTTTCCCTTCTTCTCTATGCCACAGCTCTTATTTCTTGCCTCTTAACTTGCTGTCCTGAGCAAATTGCTTTCACTCAGCTTCTCCTTCCTTCCTCTACCTCCTTGTTGACTCTTGTTTTTGTTTTGTGAATCAGTTACCTGTTTGGCACCCAGCAGGGATCTGTATCTTTATATATACCTTGAGGCTTATAAGATGCAGTACTTCATGTTCTGCATGAGCTCATCATCTTTTATCTCTTAAAGAAGAGAAATAATACAGTAAAGAATAACTGCTAATGAACTCTGTGTGCAACCAAAACGGGCCAATTTTTGTTTTCCTCTTCCTTTCGTTGTTGTTTATCTGATGCAACGGATTGTAAATGATGCGAAATTTATAGGGATGGACTGCAACACCCTCCCTATGATATAAAAATGCAATCTGATGACCTTCGTTATCTGTCTTTTTTTTTTTTTCTTTTCCCCAACAGGATGTTTTTGCATCCAAGGATCTTGCAGAAAAAGTAAGCCTCACGATTCACACCCACTCACCCGCATGTGATTTTACCATCGCTGCATTTTTAATGAGACTAGTGGGACAACTGGCTCAAGCTAAGACAGCGCTGTGAACTCTCCAGTTCAAAAAGTAAAACAGCCATGTTCCTCAGTATGTGCTCCAGTTTCCTTCTGCCGTCTTAAAAAAAAAAAAAAAAAACATTTTCTGATGAGTGGAGCATCGCTTTAAATTAGGCCTATTGTTGCTCCTATTGCCCAGTCCAGAGAGCTGCATGTACTGTGTAAATTAAAACATAAGGACAACTTGCCGGCTAAGCATGTTGTGCACTTGATTCCACCTCCTGCTGCCTTTCTCAAACGCTTGCTGACTGACTGAGAAACTGATTTACGCCTCATTATGCAACTGGTCTCAGTCGGGGAGTTCCTTCTGCCCATTAATTTTGTCATTCACCTACAGTAGGCATGCCTCTGTTCACAAATAGAACACAAAACTCCAGACGCTTCATTATGCTGCACCGGCGTGTGCTTACTAATGCATCCGGCTGCCTCTCTCGACTTCCCCAATGTAGGGTATTACCTGGGGTGGCGCGCGCAGCTCTCCCTGCCATTGGAGGAAGAAAATAAAAGTGAATTAACTTGGTTGAGTTACAAAGGCTCCGTCCTTTTTTAATGTGCAGATTTAGAAAGGTGGACGTAGGGCACGCTTCAACGACGCTAACACCTAGCAGGCTCGTGAATTAATGGGATGATGTTAATAAATGGACTGAATATGTGGTGAATCTCGCTCCTGCTTTACAGTCCCAAAGCTCAGTCAGAAACCAATTTTCACCAGTGTTCATGTCATACCTCATCTGCTATTCTTCTGTAGTTTTCCCCTCTACATCTGTGATTCTCGGTAATGCGAGTGAAAAAAAAAACTCATCTCCATCCATCTGCGGAAAGCTCTCAGCACAAAAAAAAAAGGCAATTCCAGTGGTACACTCTCAGAATGTAGTTCCTTGCTTTACCAGTGGATCAAAGAACCAAGCAAAGTTCTGCACGACTTAAGTGAAAATACGCTGAGGAAAAGCTGTACGGTGATAACTTAATGCTAAACTGCACTCTAAGTGTAATAAAACATAGCAGTTGAGGAAGATAGATACAAGAAATTATGTTAGAAGAAAGTCAAAGATCAGTCAAAAGACACTGGTGCTACAGTTTTATTCCATACGGAGGGTAATTAAGGCAGGTCTGCATAACACTTTTATCAGCAGGTACATTAACAAAAGATGAAGGGATGCTTGTAGTTGTTTAGGTGACTGCCACATGTCTACCCGAACTTAGCCTATTGAGCCCATTGATGCGCAACGGGTGGTTTGGCGTAACTTAAATCTTGGTTTTAATGAAATCGTTCGATTTAAACTTAAATCTAAACTTGTTTACTAATAATAGGCCAACGCAAATAAAATCTCGCCTAATTAATCGGAAAGTTAAAGATATTAAAAAACGGATCACATCAGCGTTAGTTGATGAAAGGTTCTTACCACATTTCCGCTAACACGTATTCCACCCATACCCTGACATCCCAGACATCATTGAATCAGTCTGCCTGCACATGTGAAGCAATTCAAGACAACTCAGAAATACTGGAAAAATCCTTGTCCCATGCCAGTTTAAAATGGGAAGCACAATTCTGTGAGACAAATCTATATTTTAGAGGAGGTATGTTAAATCTAAGTTGCCTTACGTTCCGCACCTATCAACAGCGGAGACAGGGTTGTTTTTTTGCCGCATGTCATAAGGAGCCAACACACCACCATATAATCACAATCATGCAGTCTTTATTTTTACTTAAGCCCCTCTGAATGCCACTGACTTATGGTAAAATGACAACTAAGATCAATAATTCATATTAATTTTGTTTTCATTTGTTCTTATGCAATTTCTTGTAATGTTAATAAGGTAGCAAAATTAAAGATGCCAATGGGTAAAAAAAAAACCAACATACCCAAACCAACTTTCTTCTGGCCTTCATTAAAGAAAACCCCTGCGTTCTATAATCAGTGTTCATCTCCCATACCAGTTCAGACAAAATGGCCATAAGTGATCAGGCTCTTACCAGTAGGTATCAACTTCTTAGCCAGGTCATCCTTGTGAAAGAGTTCTTGATCTGTTTTATATGATTAACAAACTCTTTAATAAAATGACAATAAAAGCCACCTCTGAGTCATCCTTATCCTTAGATCATTTTTAATTGTGGCCATTTGGGAAAATGGTTCTGGTGACTGAGTTGCTCTTGAGCATTTGGATTTAACTGCAGTGTTTGGGTGTGTCTTGGTCGGTTTTGAAATGGACAATTGAGACAAATTGAGATGAAGTCCGTTATTACAAAGAAGCAGTTGGAAACGGTAGTCCAAGCCTTTGTTACCTCATGGCCAGATTACTGAAACACCCTTAATTTTGGTGTCACACATCTGCAGATGGTGCAAAATGTTGCAGCATTCCTTTTAACTAACTAACTGACTCAGCTCTCTAAGTTTGAGCATATTTAGCCTGTCTGGAGTTCACTTCAGGGGCTGCCCATTCATTTTAGGATACATTTTCAAATTATTTGACTTGTTTCCTAAGTCTTTAAATGACCTTGCCACCTCTTTCGCTTTGGTCAGCTGACCTGTTGCTCTTGTCAGTAACAAGAACCGAGCTCAGAAAGGACCAGTCCTTCTATGTAGCTAGTCCTAAACTCTGGAACGATTTGCCGCTGTACATGAGGTAGGCATCCTCCCCAGCCTATCTTAAATCTCTTAAAACCACATTTCCTCTATATATTATATATATATTAAATATATGCTATATATTTGACCTCTGTATTTGTTTGAAGTGCTTTATAAATAAAGTTGGATTGGAAAATAACTGTTCGCCCTGGCTATTGCTGACAGGCAGTGTCAAACGCAGTCTTAAGACGATGTACACGTTGGGCAGCATTGACTGTACTCCACGATCGAGCACCGTAGTCAGGGGGTTTTGAAGGAGACATTTACAGTCCTTGAGGTTTAATGAAAGCTCTGAAGTGAATCAGTTCGTCTGAGTGACTTCTGTCCAAGTCCAGTGGAGAGGAGGAGGAGGACAGTATGTTAACCTCACAGTCTGCTGCACCGTCTGACATTCACGGCGCTCAAAATGTTTCATATTGACGGCTTTACCTATCTACTAGAATGCCCAGGAAGATCACTAAATTATGAATATTAAATTATCTACTTTTTTTTTTTGCATCAAGGAGAACCAATTTCTTTACTTTCATCCCAAAAAAGTTAAAAAACTAAACAACTGGACTTTTTTTTTCGAAGTTTGAAGACATTTCGCTTCCTATCCAGAAATATTTCTCAATTCAAAATGTCTGGAGTAGTGTGGAGTTACAAGCTTTATAGTACTGCTCTACAAAGGCCTTGTAATGGCTTAGATAACGTGCAAATGTAACCAATTGTTGCTCTTTTGTGCATTCCTCTGTGGTCAAATTTGTAGAAATAATTCAAACTCTGCAAACTCTGTGTCCTAACAAATCATGCAGTGAGCTACACCGGAGTCATTAGGTCTCTGTTAGCTTTTTGGAGAGTAACACTTGTCTTTTGGGAACGAGTGATAATTCTATTCAAAAAGGTTACCATAAATGCAATTTATATAATCCAAATTTTTGCAAATCATATTGACTTCAATTCACGTGCCTCTTTTTTTTTTTCATTTTCATAGTTAGACATCCCCCCTAGAGCCACTCTTATTTTATAATAGTTCTGCCAAAGAGCTCCACTAGACTCAGCATGGCAACTTAGCTGAGCATTTGATAGTGACTTCAATGTCAAACCCATACGAATGTCCTAGTTATGTAAAAAAAAAACACAGGCTCCTATCTACAAGTAGAGGCAGAGCAGAAAAAGTACAAAGACTGAAGTAGATCAAATAAACTTCCCCAATTCAATACTGCGGGCTTTTTATGATGTTAACACCCGCTAAGTTTAGAAAATGAGCTGCACATGGGACATAAAGAACAAAAGGATTTCTTTGTTTCAAGTATGCCTGCGGGCCAATATTACCGCCCTGACATGTTGCTGGCTTTATCAAAAGATCGGCCTCTACATTTGGATAAATCCAATCCAGGGCTCTTCAACATGGTAATAACACAATTGGCAAAACTCTGTCTTGTATGACTATGAGTTGCTTCAAAACCCTTTAAAAAAAAAGCGTTCCTCAACTTTGCCATGTAAGATGAAGCAAACTCCTCCCAAAATTTTGATAACAAGTAGGAAGCGCTGCCCCTACCTTTCTGGCCATGTGTTCTAATGTGCGCCGTTGGAACTGGATTCATTCCCCTTGTACTGCTGGACCCCTAAATCAGCATGAGCATTTTAGACACATGCTCTTGGATCTTCTCATGTTTTGCAGAGTGGCATCCTTGTTTCCAGTTGCAGAACCCTGCTCCGAACGTGTTACACTTTTGTAATCTGCAAGCAGAGCAGTGAGCCTTTCCAGTCGATCCTGAATATATTAGCCATTCCCGTTGCTCTTGCTGTCCATTGGGCAGCTTCCTTGAAAACATATCATTCATTAAAGTTTGATTCCTTCCCTCCGATGTGCACTCTCTGACAGATGAATCGTATTCTGCTGGTCGGTCCTGATATGAAAGGCCCCTTTTCCAGTAGTAATTGCCTTTACTCCGTCACCAGACATAGGCTATTTCCCAGTCGGGCAGGATTTCTTACAGTTTCACACCTACTGTATTCTTTATCCACCCTTTGATGGGCTCCACTCTGGATAAGTTGTTTTTCTGCAAAACCTGTTTTCATCTTAACATGACATCAGAGGTCCTGGACCCGTCTTCATGCTCGAAGTGTCGCAGGCATCCACGTCAAAAGGAGGTTCTGCTGCTCCATCACCTGTACATGCCTCTGTGCCCCAGTCTTCCGATGAGCTCAAGTCAACTGCTGTGGAGTCATCCACAAAGTCGCCACTGGCCAGCATAGTTTAACCTTCACACACGTGCTGAGGGCACTTTCCTTTTCAGTCTGTTGTTTTTTGGTTAAAAGAAACATTGAAATAGGTAGTATGTGTAATACCAAAGCCATGTTTTTTTTTTTGTTTTTTTTTTTACTTATTTTCCGTTTTTAAGCTTCCTCTTTGCATACGCGCAAAGTGTTCATGTCTCCACGGTGACTAAAATTGACATTCAGCCAGTACGTTAGGTGATGTAGCCACCGATTTTTACCTATTTATATATTTACACAAATTTAAAGTTTTGTTGCATTTAAAAATGTGTTTCTTGTGCTCACTCAAAACAAACAGCTGGTACGAAGTGAAAGTTACATTAGACATACTTTTTTTTTTTTTATTTCTTTGTTTTTTCAAGAACGTGGCATCACTGGCAGAAGGGCCCTATAGGCAATTTGGCCATAGCTATGTACCGTAAGCATTTAAGCAAAACACACATACATTTAAATAAGGACATTGTCCGATGTTCTATTAGACTGAAAATAATGGAAAAGGCCAATATAAAAATGCAGGGAAGGGTTTTTTTTTTAGTAGGAATTTCCTTGCAATTTGAATTCTTAAATCCTGATCATAGACAAATCTATTATTTAGCTGCTTTCTCTTAGAGCCGCTGCTTGCTCACACATCTCCCGAAACCTGAGGGGTTTCAGTTAAACTTGACAAAACAAAAGCATATCAGTAATCAAAAGCCGATTATCTATCAGCAAAGCGTTCAGAGAATAAATGTACATTGTTTAATATTATAAAATATTGCCTTTGCTTTTAGATTGAATATTACAGAAAAAAATGAATGAAAATAAGTCTGTTTGTCTCAAACAACTGTATGGCCACTTTGTCTGAACAACTATCTTGATGGGTTAATGTTACCTATGGAGTGTTCTCTGCAGTATTTAAGTGAGCTAATGTGTGGGATGTGTGGCGTATGTTGTGAAAGTTTAAAACCGAGGCACAAGTTTGCAAAACCCAATGTATACTGCAGAAAATTGCAGAAAACTGATTGCTCTGCGACTGTCAAGGCTAACAGCAGACTCATCCGCCACTTTATTAGGCACACCTTGCTACTACTGGCTCAAATTCAAAGAGGCATAGATTTACCCTGCTTATTGGGTAGGCAGACACTAACAACACTTTTCACTTTCTGATGCGCAGTTTAAACTTCATCTTCATTCTAGACGCCTTTAGTTACTGCCCGCATGTGATTGGCTAAGTCACCGGCTGTTAACAAGCAGGTACTTCTAAAAGAAGTTGCCAGTAAGCGCATCTATGCAAACTCTTAACGTTTCGCATTAGACGATGTGTTTGTGTGTAGTACATAAATAGCAATCTGAACCGATTGATGACGATGTTTATTTTTTTGTTATGTTAGATTTAACTGAAATAAACCGATGAGAAAGTACTTAACTTTTTTACGTGTACGCGGATGGATTTAATTATTTGCAATTGCCGCTGAGAACATGGAAAGAGTGGAGTCATCGCTGCAGCTGGTTCAAGCAGTCATTGATAGATCTGTAGCTTGTGGGAGGAAGAGGGGAATAAAGGGAAGCGATAGAATTACACGTTGTTTCTGAGCTGTTGCTCTCTCTCTCGCTCTCTCTCTCTCACTCTCTCACTCTCTCTCTCTCGTCTCAGCAAGCTCAGAGTCACAACTTCAGCATATTGCAAACTTCCTGGTGTGTGAAAGCCAGACTCCCAGAAACACAAGCCGCAGTAATTCAGCTTTAATTACCCGCTTCCGCCAAAAAAAAAAAAAAAAAAAAAAAACGCTTCAGTTATTTATAATTGTTGTCCTTATTTGGTGTGTGCACGTGACTGTGATCATGCTTTGCGCCCTCCTGCAGGAGCAGCTGGTCTGAGCTCTGGGGATCAGACATTCCTATTGATCTCCTGTTCTCATGGGAGGTGTGTGTGTGTGTGTGTGTGTGTGTGTGTGTGTGCGCGTGTGTGTGTGCGTGCGCGCGCCAACTTGCACGCAACCCATCTCTTTTAGCTGCATCGTGGTAGCGACGGAGAGATTTTGAAGTCTAATTTTGTGCAAGAGTGCCACCGTCAGGTGACAGCCGGAACTGCAAGACTTAATCTCTTCACAGAGCCCCTTTAGTGGATATTAAATAAAGCAATATTAATGGATTATTTCTCTGTGTCTGTCTGTAGTGTGCGGGTTGTTTACTCCTGAGTAGGGAGGAAAATGTAAGGATCTCTGATCTTTACCTTGAATTTCTTTCCATGAGACACGGAACCCGAGACGTGCGTTTACAGTGGATTCATGTGTGTTGCAGGTCGTAAACTTTGGCGAGGGGTTAAGTGGAGGAAAAGGTGACCGGGTGAGTATCAAGGATGTCTTGATGTAATGAAAGCCGCAAATTAACGAAACCACGCGATGAGAATTAATGGTGGCAATCTAAGGCTGCACTCAGACCAAGCAGCAACGATGTACTACCTTCTGATTCCGTTGCACGCTCACAAGCAATCATCCCACTTCTCCATCTCTCTGTGTCTCAGGGCAATGGCTGTTCAGGTCCAGTAAGTAAACCATTTGCTGTTTCCTACACTCATACTGTGTGCCTTGTCTCCTTTGTTGCTTGGCAAACAGATCAGTGAGCTTGGATTGGCTTCTTTCTGTTTTTTTTTTGTTTTTTTTTTTCTTTTTTCTCCCATTTTGCCAAAAGTTGTTTATGATAATTTGTGCCAACCAACTGTTTCTAACTCCAGTGCTCAGAAGGACCCAAGGGCCAGAAGGGTGAGAAAGGCGAGCTGGTAAGTGCCAGAGGTCCGGCTACAGGTCACAGCTACATGTCCCAACGCTTTCCAACCCATTTAAACCCTTCTAGCATTTTTTTTTTTTTTTTAGCTTGATTTTTTATGCAGAGCCTCATTTTCAGGCATTCAGCCACAGGATTAATTATGCAGCTGGAACAGTGTTGCTCTTTGTATAGTTGTTTACCACGACTGAGTTATTAACCATGTGCTGCTGTGCAAGAATGGAAATGTGTAGACTTGCTGAGTGAAACTTGGATTCAATGTAGTAGCTGCACCTGACTGACTGATGTGTGTGTCATATAGCTTGCCAAAATATGTGTACTTTCAACTTTACATTTTGCATGTTACAACCACAGAATTTAGTGTCTTTATTTTCTGGGATTTTCTTTCATAGACCAACCTAAAGTATTGCATAGGAAAAAAAAAATTTTTTTTTCTTTTTTTTCTTTTACAAATCAAAGGGTAAGTGGTGTGCAATCAGACTCAGCTCTCTGAGTTAATGCTTTGTTGCATTTAGTTTAAACAATACACTTTGCACACCTAGCACCTAAAATCTGTGCCCATCCTTCTTAGCAAAGGACTGGATGGAGAGCTTTTGTGCACATTCGTTTTCAGGTCGTCCCACAGTTTCTCG
Organism: Fundulus heteroclitus; assembly: GCF_011125445.2. Taxonomy (NCBI): domain Eukaryota; kingdom Metazoa; phylum Chordata; class Actinopteri; order Cyprinodontiformes; family Fundulidae; genus Fundulus; species Fundulus heteroclitus. The sequence continues at coordinate 7,424,045 of NC_046373.1, forward strand.
CACTGCAAAGAGGGAACTAAAACTTTGATTATGATTATGAAATATGATTATAATGGTCCAGATCAAAGCATATTTATCTATCAGAATGGACCAGTGAAGGTCCGGCCAAAAGTCCTAAGAGGGAAATAAAAGTAAGTGAAATGTTCTTGAAATGACTGTATTTGCCCTTGATTTGAGCAGGTAAATAAGATCATCTGCCAATGGAATTTGTATTTTGACCCCTAAAATAAAATAAACAGATATACAGTACTTAAAATAGATGACGGGCATGAGTTGTTCAAGTGCAAAAATCTTATTCTATTAGCAGATCATTTAAACTTGCCTGCTCAAATCGAGGACAAATGCAATCCTTTCAAGAACATTTTACTAACTTTTATTTCCCTTTTAGGACTTTTGCCTGGACCTTCACTGGGCCATTCTGATAGATAAATATGCTTTGATCTGGACCATTATAATGTAGGCCTGGATGTCGTGTTTAACATTGTTCTCCTGGATAGTGAACCACCTCCAGTCTCATGTCTTTTGCAGTGTCTTCTAGGTTTTCTTCTGAGATTGCATCGTATTTAGCTCCATCCTCCTCCTCCTCATCAAATCCGACCAGCTTCCCTGTCCCTGCTGAACATAGACATCCACACACTACGACGCTGCCACCGTTTTCTCACATCAGTGTTGTAGGGTTTGGGTGCAGAGCACACAGCATTTTGCGGGTCGGCTTAAAAGTACATTTTTGGCCATTTGACCAGAGCAACTTCTTCCGCACATTTTCTGTGTCCCCTACATGACTTCTGTCAAACTGCAAATGGGATTTCCTATTGTTTTTTTCTTTTCAATCAAATCTTCCTTCTTGCCACTCTTCCATACCGGTTAGATCTATACGGTGTGCAAAGTTAATGTCGACATATTCACTTTGTCGCACTTGACTGTATAAAAGGGTGTCAGAGTGATGTGGCGTCAATGAAAAATGCATGGCACCCTTTTCAGGTTTCTAATACTTTTTTTTTGTTTGTTTTGTTTGAAAAATCACAAAATGTATTTCCCTGCTCAATGATGCGCTGCTACCACCTAAAATCTGTGGTTGTAATTTGACGAAATGAGAAAAAAAGTTTGAGGTTTCTCGACTTTTACAAGACACCCCCACCTTTTCCGAAGTCTCGGTGTGTGTAAATGGAGCAATCGCCTCTCGGCGTTAGTCCATGTAGGCGATCGCCATCCTGCAGGTCGTACTGTGTGTACGTTCTGTCTTCCTTTAGAGCCAAGTCATTGATCTTGCCCTTATCTCCGCTCATTGCCTCCACAGGGAACGACTTCCAGCTGGGGTCAGGCAGCCGGGTACAAGGTGAGCAGTTGAAGAAACTTTTGGTGATTAATAATCAAGACATGATCCCTCTAATGATCATCCAATTAGATTCTAACCTCTCACGCCGCCGGTTGCTTTGTCTAGGGAGAAAAAGGTCAGAAGGGGGAGATCGGTCCACAAGGCCTGACAGGAACACCGGGGAGGGATGTAGGTGTTTTGTGCTTGTTTTCTTCAACGTAACTAGGGCAGTCAGACAGTTAGGTATGAATATGTTTTTTTTTTTTTTTTTCCATCGGTACAAACAAAGAGAGTGCATCTCCAAGACATACACAAACAACCCTGTTGTGTGTTTACTTTTATCAGGCCTAAGCGGGTATTTAGTAAGCCCATGTGGTACCACTCTTTAAACTCAGGATCCCATTGATATCTACCCGCTCCTGTTGCGTTAAGTCAACCTTTTTAATGCCTGTTAGATTAGGCTAGAGAAACAAAGCTTGCACAAATCAATGCCGCCTCATTGACTGGGCCGTTTGTCTCTCACACAGGCAGCCGTCTATTCAGGAAGACTTAAACCTTTTAATCTCCCCCCACCCCGTACAGCGCAGCGAGCCTGAAAACTTTTGAGGAACAAATTGCAGCCTGCGCGCGGGCTCTGAGAGATTCCAACAGTTTTTTTTTTTGGCATCGGACGCACTGCCGTTTAGCAGTTTTCCAGGATAAGTGCTTGTTGTAGCCAGATAGATTTGGTGGGGGATACGTTTTTTTTTTTTTTTTATTCATCTCATCCATCTTACATTGTGAATATGAATGTGCTCATTGATGGGTCTTGAATCAGACAGGCAGAAGATATCATATGCAACACTGAAGACGATTCATCTTATACACTTTATGATACAATATCCAGTTCCTCCTGTTGAAAAAAAAAAAGAAAAGTTAAATAAATCCAAATCTAAAGGACTCTTACACATTTCTGTAAAGAAACAAGCTTGGTGTTTCTTTACAGACATGTGAAGGACAGGCACCAGCAGGGCTTGTTTTTATTCCTTTCAGAACACGCGCTGATGATGTCACTTTCCTCTCCGTCTGTCACCATTTCCCAGGGTCGAGCGGGGTCTATCTGTGTAGTCGGCCCCAAGGGACAGAAGGTTTGTCCGCCTTAAGACCGGGACTTTCTGTCATCGGCCTGTCTGTCACATTCGTTCAGCCCAGTTTTGGGCTTGACTGAATCTGTGTCGAACTTGTTTGCCAGGGCAAGCCGGGTACGGTGGGTCCTGAAGGGTTGGCCGGGGAGCCAGGGAAGCCCGGAATTCCAGGTCTGCCAGGAGTCGGGAAACCGGGTCCACCGGTGAGAAACCTTTTTAATGAGAAAGGTTTGGCAAAGAAAAAAAAAAAACCCTTACTGATAATATGAATCATTTCCTTGCCTGACAGGGCCCTCCTGGTGTACCTGGTGATGCTAAAGGTGAAAAGGTAGGCACTTTTTTTATATATGTCTGATACAAATATAGGCATATCGTATTTGCAAATAGTTTTAGCACCCTTTAAATTCAGAACACGGATATGACCAATGTTTGTTTAGTTTCCAGACTGATAGCTGCTAACCACTTTGTTTCTCATCTTTTTCTTGAATTTCTTTAGATCAGAGCCCTATTTGTTCCTTTTTAAGATAAGATAAGATAGTCTTTATTGATCTCACAATGGAGAAATTCACTCGTCACATCGGCTCATACAAGAAGGTGCAGAGTAGGGAAGGTGCATTCAGTTATACACAGTGAATCTTCATATATACAATGGATCAAAAAGAATACCAAAAAATACAAAAAAAAAGAAATAGGAATGGGCATATGATGTCTTATTTACATTCATAGTGGTCTATATATATATAAACATATATATATATATATATATATTATATATATATATATATATATATATATATATATATATATATATATATATATATATATATATATATATATATTTATACTCCTACATACGTACCTACGCATATATATGTGCATATACATTGTATACATTTGTACATACATACATGTATGTAAAAGATGTCAAAAATACATTTTTGACATCTTTTAACGAAACATTTAGTTCATAAAACATAAAACACTCTTGAACATCACGAGTAATCCAATGAGGGTACCCGGTCTCCGCTTATTAAAAAAAAAAAAAAAAAAAAAAAAAAAAAAAAAACATAATCCAATTTTTCCCGATCTGCTGTGGATTCCTGACTTTACTTTGGCTGCCAATTCTAAACTAAACTCATTAACAAATTCAATCGTGTGTTTGTGGTATTCAGTTTCAAGTTTCCATTTACAGGGAGACGTGGGGCCTAAAGGAGAAGACGGATTACCAGGGGATCCAGTGAGAGGCTGCTTTAAACATTGATTGATATTCAGCAATGCATGCACCAGCTTCCAAACAGACTGTACGGTAATTATAAACTGATACATCAGTGTTTGACAGGGATTCTGTTGTTTTCCTAGGGACCAAGAGGCCCAGGAGGTCCAAAGGGAGAGAAGGTTTTTAATACTACATAAGCGCAGCCCTTAATCTTTTTTATCTGCACGTCTCTGGGCACTCTAATGAACATGTTGTGGGTTTAACTTGTGAAAAATCTTCAGGGCGACCCGTGCGAAGTGTGCCCAGTGATGCCCACGGACATCGGCAACACGGTGGCGTTACAGGGGAAGCCCGGCCCTAAAGGAGAGCCCGGATTACCGGGGATAGGAGAGAGGGGACTCCCTGTAAGTGAATCGGTCTGACTGCCACGTAATGTATTCCGCACCTGGCCGAAATGTTCCGTTTTACATTTTTATGATCTGGCTGCATGTTTTATTCGAGCTGTAGATATGGTGTGAGTTGTAGCTGACAATTGAACCCTGAGCGCCCGTGTGATAGCGTATACATTTAATCTTTCTTATCATTCCGGGGAAAAGCACCGCCTTTACTTCCACCTTGGGGTTTGTATTTGCCCCCCCGTAATTCTCGCAGCGCTGCCACAGCTTAAGGGGAGAAGATGTGATGCGCTGTCAAAAGTTTAGCCGCCGATGCAAAGGGGTCTTTGGTTCCGTCTCTCTCTCGTGAGTCGAGATTCTGAATGCTGCCAACTTTTCTTTTTTTTTTTGATTTTTATTTTACTTTTTATAACTCCCACTTACTCCAGCGGGTGAAATAGGGGATGATTTGTGGAGGTGGGGGGATAGAATATAAATCTTTAGCTTTATGAGATTCTCTGTGCAACGATTTCCAATAGCGCCGGCATCAATCTGTCATACCTGGTTAGGGCAAAGAGAGAACAAGGTAGAGCAACCAAAAAAAATTAAAATAGGGAGAGGTGCAGTCTTTCCCACCTTAAAGACTTCTTTCTGGCTTGTTTGTTTTTATGTTACACCTAAATGTTTCAGATCATCCAATAAATTAGAATATCAAACAAGATGACCTGATTGAATGCAAAACACAGTTTTCAAATGATTTATTTCAGTTGAAATAATTGTTTGAGCCATCCTTGCTAAATGAGAAAAAAATCTAAAATAATTGATTAACCACATTTTTGGTTCAATTTCCTCCCCGCACCTGTTTACAGTAGAATTGTTCATATATTTTACCCACAGTAGCACTTGAACATGGTAGATGCCCTCCAGTCCATTTAATTCCTCCAAGCAGCTTACCAGTATAAATGCCCTCTAAGGATGACTCAACTTCAGAGTTTAGCTTTACCGTTTATTGTAATGTAGCAGATAAATAATCACTCCTAGCAACGTGACTTTTTCTAAGCTGTGACAAACCCCTTCCAAGGGGATAGTTTCCTGACTTGATATCCGAAGAAAGAATGTGTCATCATGGAGACATTATCTGTTTTACAGCATGTGTGTGTCTTGAACTGGCAATGTGAAAGCATGCATCTAAAGCACAGGGAGAGCTGTCACATTAAGAACTATACACAGCCTGTATCTAATTTGACATAGCTTTAAGTTTTAGCAAAAAACTTTACACAAATTAAACCAGGGGTGTCAAACATATGGCCCGCGGGCCGGATCCGGCCCGCCCAACAATTTAGTCCGGCCCTGTGGCTAAACGCATTATCATTATAATTTTTATTTTATTTATTTATTTTTTTTCCAGTGTCCTGTCTGGCAATGTGGCAATAAGATGCCACAAAGAGCTCATCAGATTTGACTTTCACAAGTGGACAAGATAAAAGGAAGAGAATGATAAAACGATTATTGAAAAAAACATGTACTTTGTTTAATTGAACATATGCAGTTCCTATATTGTCCACGAGGGGCACTGTGTTTTAATTAGCAGATTAAGCTTCAGGTGTGGAAAAATTCAAATCATTTCTTAATTTTTATCTGTTTGATGTATTTTATCATGCATGACAGTGTTTTTAAGTTCCAAAAAATGTGAATAAATGTTTTTCAACATTGTATAATCACTGTGATCAGTTCTTATGCATAATGCACAAGTAAATGTTTAACTGAGTAAAAGTATTGTTGAAATTGCACATAATTTTCTTAAAAACGCTGAGGTTATTCATAATATATTGTGTAAAAGTGAAATTAACTTAATATAAAAAATCAACAAGTCCACATTTATTAGTTCTATTTAATCTTGCAATGAGTTTACTCGTGTGGCCCTCTTGAGATCAGATTAAGCTGTATGCGGCCCCTCAACCAAAATGAGTTTGACACCCCTGAATTAAACAAACCATTACAGATCCAAGAACGTAAATATAGACTTTCTGAAATCATCAACTGGGCTAAGAGAGCCAATGTCCTGGTTTGAAGAAATTCAGAAAGACATGGTAAACCAAATTGACCTCTGTCAATTTGGAAAGGGTTGCAAAGCAGTATCTAGGGCTTTGGGACTCCATCTGGACACAAGTGAAAGCCGCAATACACAACGGGAGAAAACATGGAGCTGTGCTGAACCTTCCCAGCAAGGACAGGCCTGCCAAAATTACTTTTTTACTACAGCGCATCAACTAATTATCCAGGAGGTCATGAAAGAACCAAGCACTGGCCTCACCTCAAATAGAGGTAGATACAATAATAAGACAGAGACTATGCAAGAAAAAGCGCATATGAGATAGTCCCAAGGCAACAAACCCATGTGGTACAAGAGAGAGGAAAAAAGGCTGGTCTCATTTATCTTGATGGTCCCTCAGAATTTAAAATACATTTCGTTGGCCATCAGTTTAAATTCAAGTGCACTTACATTTTGAAAGAATCACCAAAAAAAAACTGTCTTGTATTTATTCAGGTTATTTCAGAGCAAAATGAAAATGTGTTTAATTATCTGAAACATTTAATATGACAAAAGGTAAAAACGGAAGAAATCTGTGAAGAGGTGCAAACCTTTTGATATTAAGATTAAGATTGCCTTAAAAGACGGCCTCCCTTCTAATAACATCCCAACATCTGATCATCTCTTTTACATCTTTTTTTCCCCCTTTCCCCCCCCTCTCTTTAGGGTGTTGAGGGTGCAGTTGGCAAAGCAGGACAGAAGGTATGGAGTTTCCTACTTATTCATTTGAATTTGTAGTTAATTCATATTCCGCTCAAGTGTGACCTATACACTCTCATCTGCATTCCTCAGATATGCTAACATCAGCACTGTATAAAAAACTCTCTTTTTCCCAGAGCAGATGCAAGCAAAAGTAGCTGAACCAAACTGCACAAATGCAAAAAAGTCCACTCAAACTCCAACATTAGGGAACCTCATATGTCATGTAGGTCTGCAACCATGAAAAGCCCGTCAGCTTGAGTCCACACTGCACCCACACTTACACTTCACTGATATATGCTGACATCTGCTTAATTGCAGTGACCAGAATGCTTCCAACACTCTGACGCGGGATCTACAACCCAAACGGGCTTGGCAGGAGGAGCTGGGATTAATTTGGATGTCTGTGCTTTTTTTCTGTGTTTTGGCAGGGAGAACCAGGATCAGATGGCGCCAAAGGGGAAAAGGTTAGCGTGCTGTCATTCTGAAGCTTGAAGTTAAATGATGTCTGCTTTAGGGGGCTACTTAATTCTGTCGTCAGCCAGATATGGTTTTGCTAATTACTTAGCAAAGCCTCGTAATAATTCCTAGTGAAAGACTCTTCAAGGCTAACCAAAAGAAGTCTAATTCTCTTAAATTCCTTTTATTCTTATTTTTTTGCATTGCATGGGATTGTTTTAGAACGGTATTATACAGTGCCTTGCAGTGTAGTGACAGAATGTGCTCTTTTTTACATTTTGTCACACTACAATCATGATCATCAATGTGTATAATTGGGATATATTACTATCACACAACAACTAAAAGTAGCACATGATTATATATTTTAAGGATAAGGATATATGATTTAATTTTGCAAATAAAGACCTGAAACGTCTGCCCTAAGGCACAATGAATTCAGTTCAATCAGTTGCCTTCAGAAGCCTCCAAGAGGCCCACGGTAACTCTGGAGGAGCAGCAGAGATCCACAGCTCAAGTGAGAGAATCCGTTAACAGGACCCTACAATTCTGGCATTTATGGAAAAGTCTCAAGAAAAAAAGCCATTGTTGACAAGCCATATGGAGAGCAAGGAAGTGCTCTGGTTAGATAAGACCACAATTTACTTTGTTGGCCTACAAGCAAACATGCTGTGTGCAGAAGAAAACAAGTGCTGCTCATTATCCTAAAAACATTCTCCCCACTGTGACGTGTGGTGGGGATGACAGCACGGACCGCAGAGCACATTTAAAATCGGTCGGGCCCATCAGGCAATACTCCCATTACCGCCACCTACCACACACCCGCACACATAAAACACCATCAAACGGAGTGCATCACCTGATACAATCATTTTTAGACACCAGACCGTATTGCTTCCTCATAGGCTGCGTTCTCTGAGCCACAGATGTTACCCACTTGGCTACTGAATATTTAGTTTTCTTTTGTTCTGACTTTCAAGCACACACGTCCCGGGTTTCTCTCCACTTGCGATCGTTATGTTACAGGTAACAAAATAGGTTATTAACAGAATAAAACTAGTTTGAAAAGAAATGTCAAACTCATCCCTGCTCTAAATATTCCTGAAAAAGGCTCTCTGTCTGTCATCATGCTGGATGAAGTCCCCTGCTCTCCTGAAAACATCTGCTGTGGTCAAAACATCCATATGTGCTTTGTTAGCGTTAAAGTTTAACCAAAAACTGGAATGCTGTAAAATAAGATTTTTATTTTTTTTTTGTTCTTATTTTTAGGGGGGGTCAAAATACAAGTGAAAGTTAAAGGAACTGCAGCAGGTCTCGCCTCACCCTTGCTGATCTGTGAATCCGTGAAATTAGCCAATAGTTTCTTTGCTAGAATAATTTATCCATCATTAGATAATGATGCTGCTGATGCCATAGCATACTGCACATTTTAAACAAAAAAGATCCATTGAAGAGTTAAATATTGTTTATTACATAATATGGATTTATTTACATGTTGGAGGATCAAAAAGAAGTAGGGCCACAGCCCTACTGGTGCCACAGTCCCTGGTTGCCAGCGTTGTGCTATGTTGATGCGTTTCTTCAGCATGGACGAGGAATGTTTTCAAAGTTGGGGACGTATGAAGATAAAAACAGAGCAATACTGGAAGATATCATGTTAGACTATGCAAAAGACACCGTTTCCAGCAGGACAATGGCAATAGAGAGAGAGCCAAAGCAACAAATGAATTAGATTATTGCACATTCACGCGTTACATTGGCCCAGTTAAAACTCACACCTAAACCTGGGAAAAGATGTGTTTTTTTTTTTTAAAGAAGCTATCCATCTAATCCATCTCATTTTTCCAGGAAAGAAATTCATTGAGATCATTAATCTCTTTTATAAGGACCTCATGGCTAAGATGAACTGATGGAAGCCTACCCAAAAAAGTCACATGTAATAAGTCTATAGCAGCAAAAATACAAACACCAGTACAACCTTTAGATTTGTTTTCATAAACATATTGAAAACCATTTTTTTTAATCTCCATTCACTTTCTGACGGTCCATCACATAAAATCCCCCCAAAACACACACACACGTTTGTGGTTGTAACGTGACAAAATGTGAAAAGCTCTGACGGGTATGAACGCTTATGCAGGTCACAGTGCAAGATATTAGCTTTAAGATAACGTGTGCTCTCTGCGCTGCAGGGGGAATCATGTTCCGCGTGCCCCACCCTTGGAGAACTACTACCAAATCTCCTCCCTGGTGGCTCACCCCAAACTCTGCAGCAGAAGGGAGAGAAGGGGGAACCTGGGATTGGACAGAAAGGAGATAAAGTAAGTCTGTTTGTCTTTCATCTAACAGAAAATTATTTTCTTTTTTTTTTTACTAAAAGTGAAAGAGTCCTATAATTTTCTATGCATGTATAAGCCTCATTAAAGTAATATATTTTTGTCCACGTTTTTTATTTCCCAGGGGGAGCCAGGAAACATGGGTCCACCTGGCCTTGCAGGAGAGAAGGTACGTAACATGATAAAAGACACAGTACAGTACAGCAGAGATGTAAATTGTAGAACAGCAGCCCACTTAGTCGGTTTTGGAGCAGGGCTCTTAATCGACTGCATCAGGAAGATAATCACAGCGGTGGGCTAATTTTAAGGCCTCAAACTGTCTCCCACGGGGATTTTTCCTCAGCAGGAAACTTATTAGCAAAAAGCCAAGGTACTCAAAAAAAAAAAACGATATCATCTGACGTAGCTGCCCATAGGGTGCAACTTAACTCTGAGGGGTGAATTACCAATTTTAAAAAGCAATCCATTTTTATCAAAATGGGGGGGAGGAATTTCACTGATCTTTTCACTCATCTGTCTGCAGGGTAATGCGGGCAGCGCGGGAGCCGACGGAAGGCCGGTGAGTTCAGCTCGAGTCCTTTGAGTCTGAATTTTGCCGACTCTCAACCCCGGTGATGTAATGACGCGAAATGTGCCCAAACACGCAGGGGAAACCTGGACCGAGGGGGACCGGCGGGAAGGATGGACAGAAAGGTGCAAAGGTAGGGGAGATGAAACCGTGCCGACATTTGTTACCAAAAAAAAAAAAAAAAAAAAAAAAAAGACCTTTTATTTAATTACGTTTTGCACTGTTATGTCGTAACAGAGAAGATGGATGGTTAAAATAATCCCTGCTTAGGCTTTATATCTGTGAACATAAACAACACTGCCTTCTGGTGGCTCCACACAAGCCGATGGAAGCATTCTTGAACAGAACTTCCTTTTACATATAATTAGAAAGTTTGCTCACGATTCACTCGACGGTTATCCGAAAGCGTAGCTGCTGTGAAGTGGGTGTTGGAGGCCCTCCAGCGTCTTTGTGCGCTTCTTCCTCTGTATTCTCAGAGTACCAAAGGTCCAGTGCTCTTCTCTCTCACTCTCTCTCTCTCTCTCTCTGCTTTTCCAATGCTTTCCTGTTGCTCTGAGACACTTTTGCTAAAAATAGCTTAAATACGCAGTTTAGTTTAAAAACTATGCGGTAAGCAGAAACACATTCCTCGCCACTAGCTGAACACAGATCATTTTTAAGCCCTGACTGTTGAAAGCTCGTCCTCGCATTTTCCAAAGTAGTTCTGTTTCATTATTTTTGATAATAATTCGACGGAGTCGTCGGCTATAGCGCGTGAGACGTTGTGGTACTTGAGGGAACGTTTTTTTGCACTTCTACCACTACGTCTTGGCACGGTGCCGTTTTTGGATGTCCCAGAAACGAAGATGTGACAGAATCGTGTTGACAACTGATAATAATAAAAAAAAATAACAAAGTGTGCTTTTTCTTGCCATAATTGATGGAACCCTGAATAGTGCTGTTCATCAGAGGATCCTGAAGGAGAGAGTGTCCAGCCATCAGTTTGTGGAAAATATTTTGACAGCCCCAGTCAAAGTATGGACTTTAATCCAGGATGTTTTGGCATGACCTTAAAGAGGCCCTCCATGCTAAATTTAAAACAATTCTGAAAAGAAACGTGGTCCAGAAACGATTCATTGGCAGTTTATCACAAATGTCTAACAGCAGACAATGCTTCTATTCTAAGGATTGGGGGGCCAGCCATGTGTCGACATATGACCAAGTTTGTTTGGATAGCTTTTTGTTCCTTCATTAAATGGAATCGTGTTCCTTTTCATTTGCAAACTGCACTTCAGGTTTTCTCTGGTCATCGTTGTCTGATTTTTTAAAATGTATTTATGTTGTTTTGATTGGAAAAACAAATAAATTAAGGGAAAAGCACCTTTCATGGTACTGTAGTTTGATGCACGTTTAAAAAAAAAAAAAATTAAATAGAAGTTAGGGCATATGTTTCGATGCATAAATCAAGAGATTATTGTAATTCCCGCATTGTTTTGTTGTTGGATATAAAAGTACTACCTCTCACAGGCTTTTCACCTTTTTTCTCTTGTTGATGTGTGGTAGTCCTTGTAAAAAAAAAAGAAAAAAATAACTTTCTGAGTCATTGAAAGGATTTAAATTAATAGCAACAAGATGGGACTTTTAAGCTGTTTGCACGCTCTTTTCCTTTCTCCTTGATATAATTTGATGACATACCATGCAGGATTCAATAGGTTTTTATGTTCATCAGCTCATCTTGCTGGTCGCCGTATGGACGCAGCTATAAGCTTTTATTCTTACTCTACAGCTGCGAGGCCTTGAACATGAGCAATGCCTTGCTCCACTTTTTAGAAACAATTTCAATGCGAAATCAGTAAGGCACTTCAAATATGAGTCCATGTTGAGTCTTCAAACATATTCCAAGGTCTTCCACTTTGGAAACAAACAAACTGTGAGATTTGATGGTTCCTGGTTTAATTCATGCACACATCCACTTATATTGCCTGTCAGAATCCATTTGTTTGCATGTGCACATTTTCTGATAGCTTGACTTAATAGTAATTTTAAAAGGAATGCAATGTAATAATCTGTAATAACACGATGGCCCCTTCCGATCTTTCACCAGGGAGAACAGGGGCAGCCTGGCGTTGGAGAACCTGGCCAAAAGGGTGAGAGGGTAAGTGAGTGTGATTGTGTCAGTAAGTCCTTAAGCCTGATTGCTATGCAGACTAGTTTCAACTCTTTGTTCATCCCTAGGGCGACTGTGGTGTGTGCCAACCGTCAGAAGTTGGTAGCAGCCCAGCTGGCCTCAAAATGCCTGAAGGAAGAAAAGGTGAACCTGGCCCTCCAGGTCCCCCTGGACCTCCAGGTCTTGGAGCTGAAGGCAAACAGGTACGTTGGTGCTCCAGGAAATAGAAATATCTGTTACAAAAAAATATAAATAATGTAAATAAGATGGATTAATACCATCATTATCTTATCGTGAGCCATGTTCATTCAGCGTCGCTTTAGTTTTATTGCACGTTGCTGCTTAATTCCTCATTAAAGAAAGAAAACCATGCAGCCTGCTTAAAGAGTACATGGATTAGGTCCCTTACAAGCCAACATAAGCGCAAAAAAAAAAAAAATCAGTTCAGCGTGTATAACATGACATTCATTACTGGCATCCCAATTAGCATTTTTACAAATTCCGAAAGACCAGAGCTGATTCTTGGTGCTTTGTTCCGCTACGGACTAAAACCGATTACCCACCATCTGGATGAGTGAAAAGTTTACGACGCTGGAAAGATTTCAACCCAGGGGCAAATCCACCCATAATGCTTATTGTACTAACAGAATATGTGTCGACTCTCATAATACCATGGAGTAGTAGCTAAACATATTAAATCTCTCTCGGCTTCTCAAGCATATTCAGATTACACGCTGTGTGCCTCTGTCCTTAGCTTTGTGTCAACAGCTTTTATTCCGTCTTAACAGACAGACATTTTTTTCTCTGCACTTGCAGTCGAATGAATGCCCGTCTTTACTTTTAACAGGGACCATCAGGCTTGGCTGGGTCTAAGGGAGAAAAGGTAAGATTTCTACTTCCTCACTAAAGGGCAAAAAACAAAAATAAAATAAAATATATCACACATGGTGTAAAAACACATGCACTCCTGCTGCAACCTCACCAAGAAAGCTCACACATAATCAAGCCTTTGGGGAACCGTGTCAAGTCTGTCAAATAACTTGTGTGTCCACACACCTAAAAAAAATACTTTTTAAATAAGGCATGTAAACACCCAAGAAAGAGACATTAATCATTTATCTCAAATGGCTAAGACCAGCACAACGATCCGTCCAGAAGGTACTGTTTTAATAATTCTGGCAGCAGAGGTACACATACTCTAGCTTCTGCTTTGTATTATACCTCCAGACTTGTTTAGAATATATATTTTTTTATTATCCTAACTAAAAATCTAAGAAACAAATCTGCCAAAAACCTAAGCCAGCACACCTTAAATTTCCTTAGAACTCCTACAATGGAGTCACTCAATTTCAACTTCAAAGTGGAGCCAGACAGTTGTTGAAATAATGAGGCTGGGACCACTTTCATTATTTGAGAGAGAAATAAATAAATCAGGAGTTTTTTTCTCTTTAAATTTATAACTAAGCTTTATCCTGTCAGCTCTACTGTTTTGGAACAGACAAAAAAAAAAAAAAAAAACAGGGCTCCTATCGAAGATAGCAGAGGCTACAGTTTCTGTTTGTGCTTTGAGTCTTATATGTTGTGTTTTACAAGGGCGAGCAAGGCGAACAAGGAGAAAAAGGACTGAACGGTGCCCCTGGAGTCCCGGGCCTGCCTGGAGAGTCCGGTCGGGATGGATTAATGGGCTTGAAGGGAGAAAAGGTGAAGTTGAAGCTACCAGAACCTTTCAGTTCAAGTTGCAGCAGCTTGATTTGCCTCTTTCCATGCTTTATTAAGCAATATTAGTTTAAGATGTAGAATCCATCTGCTTCTTATAATCACTTATAAACACTCTATTCCAATTGGGATGTTTTGTATTAGTGTTTTGTAGTAGTTGTACATATTTTGTATTTGTATTTATTTTTGTATATATTATTTATTTCTATATTTTTTTTTGCCAGGGGGATGCATGCACTAGCTGTTCCTCTGCTGGCACTGTGGTGGGTGATGGTGCGGTTATGCCAGGCCCCAAAGGAGAAAAAGGGGATCCTGGGCCCCAAGGAGCAGGGAAACCTGGCAAAGCTGTGAGCTGGAGTTTAGTTTAATTTTAGCTCTGTAATATGGGAATTGCTGAAGTCTCAGCCCGCATTTGTTCTCTTCAGGGAAAACCTGGCTTACCAGGTGTGCAAGGACCCTCTGGTCCCAAAGGAAGCAAGGTGTGAATTTGGGTTTATTTTACTACAGTGTATATAAAACTACATATGGAAGGTTGTATCCTTATTTTATTTACTGTCATTTTGATTTGTGGCACAACTTGCTCGCAATAGGGAGATGCTGGGGCTGAAGGAGTTGGAATTCCAGGACCACAGGTAAAGACTCGATTTTCTTTCACATTTTGTCACATCACATGCAATCCCAAACGTAAATGTATTACTTTAGGATTTTATCTAATAGACCAACACAGAGGACTGGATTGTGAACTGGAAGGAAAAAAGATATGGGATTTTTTCAAACCTCTTTACAGCTAAAAATCAGAAACGTGTGCCATCTATTACTTAAAGTACCCATAAAACACATTTATGTTTGTGGTTTTATTTTTATAAAATGGAAAAAAAAAGTTTGCTACATTGGCACTGTGTCCATCATCACGGGCAAAGCAGCTCTATACATTTGTGTTCCCTAATATATAAACTATTCAGCCTTTGGATAAGCATTTAAAGTTGTTTTCCTTATTTTCACGGTTCCTATGATAAAAAGTATAAAAAAAAAAAAACTAAGTGATGTGTTTTTTTCTTTCCCAGGGCATTGAGGGACCTAGAGGTCTGCCAGGGCTAGTTGTGAGTTTCTCCTATACCTTTACTGCCCTTCTTTGAAAAATTGCACATTTATGACTAAGTCTAATATGTTTATTTTTTTTTTTCAGGGTCCTCCCGGTGTTCCAGGGCCGCCTGGCCCTGTTGGCCCTGCAGGCGAAAAGGTTCCCTTCCTGTACTGAAATTACGACATTTACTCTACAACTGAAAAATGCTATTTTCCAAACTTTGCTTTGTGTCTTTTTTTTTTCTTCACAGGGCTCAAGAGGGGAAATGGGAGTTCCGGGGCCAGCGGGATTTGGAGTAGAGGGCCCTCCGGTAGATTCCGATATGTCGACTTTTATTATAATCCTTTATTTGTGGTCCTCGCACAATGTAACTGACTTACTGTTGACTCGCAGGGTAGAGACGGAGTCCAAGGGCCTAGAGGGCTCCCAGGAGCTGATGGCAGACCTGTGAGTTGTAGTCTTCGTTGTGCTTGACTTATATTCGCATGTTTGTCTGTGTGAGCATCAACAGCTGAGGAAAGACGTTGAAGAGTTAAGCTATACTTCACGTTTGGTTTTGCTTAGAGTTTTAGTTTTTCCTCGAGTTTCCTTGGGAATTGAATTAGGCATTGTTGAGGATTTTTTTTGCCTGGATGCTTTGGAGAAGCGATGCCTGCTCCTGTTTCATCCATACCCCCTCGACTGTACTCAGCTCAATTCCGTGTGAAACAATAAAGCAAGAGTAACTAAGTATTTTTCTTTGTGTGTGTGTGTGTGTCTACCTCTCTTGCAGGGATTTCATGGAGCTAAGGGGGACAAGGTTAGTCTACCATTTTGTTCAGTTGACAGGAACTGGAGGGGTTTGAATATAAGCGGGGGGTGAAACAGATGGTAATCACGATAGAAGGCTTAACACCCTCCGCCGACCGTGCCCAGCCTCACACCCACAGACAAACTCACGCAGACTCACCCGTGCGTACGCGCACCCGCGGCTACAGACAGAGTAGCAATAGAGGTGACAAGTGTGCCACTGTTGGCAGATGAGGAGTTTTGTGGGCCTGGAGAGAGAGAGAGAGAGAGAGAGAGAGAGAGAGAGACGCCGTGTATGAGACTATTAATTAGCGCTTGTATCAGAGCCACAAGTCTAGACTGTCACTGAGAGGGAGGGAGAGATGAAGAAGCAAAGAAGGCAGGGCTTGGGGGGTGTGGGCTGAGGTTCTCAAGAATTCATGAAGGATAATTAAAAAATGAGAATAAAGTCGAAAGAAACAAAAGAAAGAGTGAATATATTTCTTTGACCTGGTTCTTGCGAATGCCGGTTTTCTGAGCATCAGGGGCCAGGCACATGCGCAGAGATAGACCCCCCTAGTGGTCTAATCAGTTCCCCTCAAAACTGTTTTGATATGTGACGGGGATTCAGTTGAGTTCTTATCAGAATTCCGCACCGGCCTGATCAACATGGCACACAAGCCTTAGCTTTTGCTGCTCCCTCCGCCTCCATTTAGCCTTGGTGCAGACCTAAGCACCAGGCCGCCACACTTCTCCTCCAAGCCGGCATTGGAGTAAAGCTTTTGCATATTCCTGTCCAGTATTATTCATTCCAGTTCGCTAGTATTGTTTCATTTACATCTGTAACTAATTTGGTGTGAAAGCACAAATGAAAAAAAGTATCCCCTTTTGGAGTATAATGTCAAGTAGCTCTCACAATAAGGTGTTCGAAATAGAAACAAATGTATTATCATTACTAAAGACTTGCTGGTCAGCTTAGTCTCAGCGGCTCAGGCTAACACTCCATCTGATCTACGAAATTTCGTTGTATGTACCTTGTATGTATATTGACAAATAAAACCATCTTATCTCTTATTGCGGCACCCTGGCCCAAACTGTGTTCTGTGTTGTAAAAGGCACCGATCTCAGCGGCGACTCAACAACATAGCTAGATTAACAAGAGAACGTGTCCCCCCCACGTTCGCTCCCTGAAAATTCAGCCCGAATCACCCTGTCACGAATATAACATAGCATATCTTTATTTATAAAGTGCTTAGAAAAAGTCAACAGCTGAAACAAAGTGCTGTATATTGCTACATTAAAAAAAATAAAATGAAAAGATAATGCATAAAAACACTTTAAAATGAAAACTTAGCCTCGTTAATGCCAAAAGCCAAAGAATAAAAGTAGGCTTCAAGGCAAGTTTTAAAGGTGTGCTCTGAAGGAGCCTCTCTTGTGTGCAGGGGCATAAATGGAACCGCAACAATGTTCAATGATGCAATGCAGCATACAAACGATGATGGATAAAAAGGAAAAACTTAACCACCTTTCTGTTTAATTTGATTAGGATAAAGGTGCGTTCAGACCAAACGAGATGATTGGAGAGAATGATTTACCATTTATCCCTATGTAAAGAGCGGATGAACTGTGCATGATACCAAGGACACGTTTAGAGCGATTTGGGCAAATAGAGCAAAATTTCGTTCGAGTTCAATAATCAGAGCTTTTCAGTCAATTCACATCGTGTTAAGGGTGTTCCTCATCCATTTATTTAAGCACCAAAATGTTTTTTTTATGTGTTAGATATTTAGGCAGTACAATTAGGCTATATTTCTATTCACCGTTGATGGATTTGGTGTCAGAAAACGGCTGTAGTTCATGTCCTGGAGGGAGATGTGTCGGAAGCACTGCTGGAAGCGATCTTCATCCACACGCAGCTACAGGTGGTGGTACTTGCCAAACCAGGTGCGTGTCTGGTGGACCCCGGGGCGCTGACGCCGTTCTTTGGCTTTCCACATTACGTACAGCACCGTGACTCGCTCGGTAAAAATCCATCCCCTCCTCACCGTGACTTGTACAGACAGGAGGAGCCGGCAAGTGGATAGATGCTCCTCCTGTTGGATGGCGTGGTGAAGCGGGCTGGTGGGGGGGGGGGGGGGGGGGGGATTGGCTGCGTTGTCAGACAGAATGTTTGCGAGAGAGAGAGACAAAATTGCTAAGTGTCCAACAGCAGGCTTTACGTATGAACACAAATGCATGAAACATTTTAGATACTCTGACATCCACAGCAAGATAAAAACAATATCACAATGTTAGAGATGGGTAAGGCGGACTGAAATGTTATCCCTAAATTTCATGTTTTTATTGTACCGATGAAATTAGATTAAACGCTTCACGTCAATGGTCATATTAGGTGATGTAACTGTGCTGCTAAACTCTGCACAATAATTGAATTTAATCGTGTTTAGAAATGTAAATGCATTATCTGTGATCTCAATGAATCTCTGAATAAATATTAAAAAATACATTACTTATCACTTGACAGCAGCCTTTTCAATCAATAAAGCAATAAAAGGCTGATAAACTCAAGGGATGCCCTTATTTCCTATTTTTTGTTTACACAAAGCAGACATCCATCCATCTATCCATCCATCCACCCACCATTGTTCCCATTTTGTTTTTGTCGGGTACAAAGACTGGACAGGGAAAAAAAAAGCCAATGTCCAATGAAATCTACAGCAGATCTCAGAAAAGCTGGAGAACTGTTTATCAAGACCACATTAAATTACAGCGAGACAATTTGGCTCCCTCATAGCAAATTACAAAGAAATTAGTGGTGTTCTAGGACTAATATGCATGAAGAAAAGGGATTTGGCTGTGCAGGCAGTGCTTAACAATGTGTAAACAGCTTTACTTGAACTTTCTGTAATTGGTCTATTTATATACCAATGTTTCAGGGGGAACCAGGAGAGTGTAACTGTATCCCGTCTGTGCCTACAAGTGTGGGTGGACCTGTGAGTACGCACTTACACAAACGCATGTACAGATTTGAAGAAACCAATGGGGACGTGTTGATAGTAAGAGCATTTCTGCTCATCGCTGTATAAAAAAACGATCACAACAACACGACTCAAAGGGTTAACCGGGAGATGTACTGGGGAAAAGAATGCTCTGTTGTTTCTTCCCTGTCTCTTGCTGCGGTTTGACATTTGTTAACATTTATTTTTAACATCACACATTGCACCTTTGCTGCTCTGATTTTGCCTATTTTTGCCTTGCAGGGAGCTCCGGGAACCCCATTAAACGTATGGCAGCCGGGGCCTCAGGTCGGATCTGTCAACCAACAGAACTGTCTGAAAAACCCTGTGCTTTGTTTGAAAGCTTTCACTCTTCTTTTTTTTTTTTTGCTCAGAAAGAAAATATAGTAGTCTTCAGTTTTTATGTTTTTATCTTGTTGTCTCTGTTTGTGTGTTGTAGGGCCCCCCGGGACCTCCTGGCCCCCCTGGGCCCCCTGGACCTCAGGGAGTCACTGGAATCCAAGGTCCTCAGGTAAAACAGAGGGCTTGTTGGATGGTGATTAGTATGTTGCTTTAGTTCAATTCAGGAGTGGCTCTATTTGTCTGAATTGAACTATGATTATTCTACTGATGGAAACTTGTCAAACCCCTTAAAGCTTTCTACATTTTTGTGTTGTTTTAGACTCAATGGATTAGTTACTTTTTGAAAAAAATCTGCACCAATTGTCTACAATTGCACATCTACAAAACTACTTGCAAGCCTGTTAAGACAGATTACTACTCTTACAGTATATGGTTTTGTTAGCATCTCCTTTGTCGATTTTTAGACGTTTGCGTCAGCCTGAGAACTCAAGCACTTAAGATTTCCATAAAGAAATGCTGTATTTTTTCCTTTTTTTTCTTCCACCCTGAAAGTGTCATTTACAATCAGTGTGCACAGCTACTGCATACAGGTTATTTCTGCTTTAGCTTTTTTGTCAAACTCAAATAAATCAACTCATTAAATGATTTTTATTACACAAAATGATAATGTGAGTAAATGCAAAAAGCTATTCTTAAATTAGGATTTCACTTACTAATGGAAGAAATATACACAAACCAATCTGGGCCAGTGTGGAAAAACAGTAGTGTGCAGAGTCGCGATAATTGCAGGGCTAACTTTTTGTTCATCGCATTATTGTTTAAGCTAAGTTTAGAAATCGTTTGCTGATTGGTTATCATCAATTTTATTGGGTTCGTTAACTGTAAGTATGAAAACCTTACCCCTGGCAAGCGAGACCTGTATTGCTTTAGATGTTGTTCTGGGTTCTTTCCGGATCAAATGGCTGAATTACCTTCTCGGTGTGCAGCCAAGTTCTGACTATATCTATAGACCACTGCTATAGATCAATTCATTATATGCTTTTTTTCAAAACCTATAGCCTACTACATGTTGAAAGGTCATATTTAATTTATTTGTTGATTCTGTAAGTTAAAATGGGATTAGTTACAGTTATTACTGAAGTGTTTTTTTTTTTTTGTATGATAAAGATTGGTACAAATTTATGACAGTCAAGTATCATACCAGTTCAGGACTTTATTTTTTTAACCAACCAAAACTCCACATAATGGTCCACTATATTAGCCACATCGCCTCCAAAACCACCGGAGTGGCCCAGTATCGTGAATATACATGATCTCTTAGAGTAAGAGAGGCAGCAATTATACAGTATTTTTATTTTCACATAGGGCCAGGTTGGTTTGGAAAGCTTTTTTTCCCTTAATAAATGAAATCATCATATGAAAAGCAGACGTTGTATTGAGGTTAAATGACAAAAAAAAGCGAAAAGAGAGAAAAATCTGTAGAGGAGAAAATGCCTTTTCACTGCACACCTACATGGGCCCATAAGGAAACAGATGTTCGCCATCTCCATTGTGTACGATAAATGAATTGAGGCATAAAAGGAGTCCAAACAGATGGAAGAAACATCACAAGAACACCTATTTTAAGTTAGATGAATCACTTCATAGTCTCTTTTCTTTTCATGAGTAAAAGCACTTATTGTCTACACTGGCTTTTACATTGTGCAGCGTGGTGTGTAAAAACATCTCACTTTCATATTGAGTCTGAAATAAAACAAAATGTAGAAATCGTGAAAGGCTCTGAGAACTTTCCAGCATCTCTATATGACGTAGGCTTTCAGCTTGGGCCTTTGGGTACATATTTTAAATAAGGCTTTTACGTGCTTTGCAGTCCATGGAGTGCATGTAGGATATGGAATGACCATAAACAAAGAGTATGTGTGCAAAAGCTTGGACATAACCAGGTTAAAAGGACCGAATCGAGTCGATACAACACACTAACCTATCTGGTGCTTCAAGCTTTAACCCAAACAGGAAGCAGCCGAGCAAGCTTTCATTATGTCTGCAGAGACATGAACAGTTATTTGAAGGTCTTGCTTAAAACTAAGGAAGTTTGTCAAATTGTTTCACACGTAATTGTGAGTTTATCAAATCTTCGAAGCTTGTTGTCAACTAAACAGACCTTCAAATAAAGTGAAAACGCTGCAAGAGTCAAAGGTGTCAGTAGAGGTGTAAGAAGTGGGAAATTAACTAAAAGGCCCTGTCTTTTCAGATTTGTCTGGGCATCAGATTCTTTTTTATTCATTTATTTATTTTTTTGTTAATTATGATAAGATATGGCTGACAAGGACCTGGTTTCATTGTGTGACTTGCCCCTTTGACTCTGCCTTAACCCCTGGTGGAGATGGGAGTGGCCAGCCCTTGATTGGAAACAAACTAGTTCAACCTCAGTTCCTTCTTTCAGGGTATCCCTGGAAACGACGGGATACCGGGGAAACCGGGTTTACCTGGAAAGAGCGTAAGTAAAACTAGTGAAAAAAGGGATGAGAGGTGGTTCTTTAGATCTGATGTGTTGGGCCTACGTATAATTCAATAATTTTCTGAAAACACGCATACAAGTAATAATTCTATTTCTTTTTCTTGGAATTAAAAAGCTTCCCCACACCTCCAGGATTTTTTTTTTTAAATCATTTGAGTTTTTCCAAGATCTCAAATTAATTGGTTACAATTACCCTGCTTGTTAACGATTTATTTTCTCAAAAACTCAGAATTAAAAATAGTTTAGCAAAAAAAACATTTTGCACTTTTTAAATGTCTAACTTTAGAACAATATGTGATGTGATGAACATCACACATTGGATCGGTGAGAAAGGGTTAACTATCAAATGAGTTCAGTCTGCCTACATACCGCCTCCACAGCTGCCCCAGCAACCTGTTTTACCTCATCAGCTGCCACAAAATGCCTCAGGCCACGTAGTCAGCCTTCGCCAGACCCACTGCTCTATGGCCAGGATAAAACAAACAAACTTTTCCTCATATATTTGTGGTTCAACAATTGTTTGGAGCCTCTTTTCCAACACCCCACACACTAGGCTTTCAGAGGAAGAGGAGCAAACTCTTTGCTCCCTGTTCTTAGAAATCAATATGGTCTGCCACTCTATATGTGTTCTCCCAGCTTTCCATGCAACTCGGAAGAAAAGTGTCAACCTTGAAAGCAGCGGAATGTCAAAAACCTTCAGCACCTATGGGCAATTCTTATCCACTCCTGGTAACCTGGCCTCTGTCATAGTTAAATCTTCCCAGAGTCCTCTGATTCTGCGTCCACCAGACCCTTAGAGTTCTGCCTCCATCACCGGAACTGTAAGTTGAGCTGATTATATGTCCTGTAATGCCAGTCCCCTGCTCTCCCAAATTTTGGGTTTATCTGGGCGTTTCCCGTGCCTCCGGATTCAACTCGCTATCAGGTGCTGATCCGTTAACAGGGAGTGATCAATACGACTTGATCACCTGAGTGATCAAGACATAAACCCACAACTCCAATGTAATGAGAGCAAAATTGATCATGTGGCATGTTAACAAGCACACGTGCAACACCCTGTGCTCAAACATGGTGCTTATCATGGACATTTCACACGACACACAAGTAATCAGTTCCCCTGTCCCACCCCTCAATGTTGCTCCATCATTACCCGCAAGGGACTGAAGTCCCTCAGGAGCTTACCCCTTCCAGGACCCAAGCTGTTTCTGGAGGTGAATTCTGCAGTATTTAGTTGGTAAACTTCAAGCACCTTATCTGGCTTTATTCCCACCAGTCAAGCAACAGTAGATATCTCAGAGCCAGGTTTTAATGCCACAAACTGTTGCACCTGTGGGGGGCTAGGTATGCATTACCTGGGCCACAGCCTAAACGGCAGTCAGCTTAGAGGTCCTTTACTGCACACAGTGGCCTGAAGGTAACTTTCTGTTGTTGTCCATCCATCCATCCATTTTCCGAACCGCTTTATCCCTCATGGGGTCGCGGGGGTTTCTGGTGCCTATCTCCAGCGTTCTTTCTGTTGTTGTTTTGGGGTGATTTTTATTTTTTGCTGATACAACATGCCATAATGAAACCATTAGGTGCTCAAGAAGGGTGCCCCATTATCATTAATCACGAAGGCTCATTATTATTTGGTTCACTTCCAAATCAAGTCGCTCAAGATGCCAGTTTGCCATTAAACACCCAGATGCTGAAACCCCCGGAAAGCATAGCCGCCTGGATAAAGGGTTCCCCTTGATTTGCTAACAATTTAAGACAGCTAATGTACTGTATGAAGGTTCTTTTTTTATTCAAAACATGTTCCAATATTTTCTGGAACGTAATAGTGTGTTCTTATCTATTTCCTGTCACCGAGGAGACTAGTGATGTATAAAAGAGAAAGTAAATTTGTATTCAATCAAGTCCTTAAATGTATTAAATTATATTTAATTTTACGTACTCATGCTCCTAGATCCAATAGAAAGTCATTTTACCTTGAATCTAATTTTTTTTTTTTTTTTTTTTTTGGCCAAGACAAAAAAAAATAAAAATAAATCACTGATGGACTACTCAGATTTTTAAAACTGTTTTCATCATTTTTCTACTGGCTGGTGAAGGTAACTTCATTGTTATTCTGTTATGCAGGCCTGGCTTATAACTGGCAGAACAGAGAAACATCAGAACAAGTTTGTCGTTAGGGACACAAAACGTAACGAGGGACAGTTATAACATGTATATGTGTGTGTGTTTACATACTTCAAAGGCCAGCATGTAATTCCTAGTCTGTCTCCTTGAGACTTTACATAGAAATAATTTGATCATTTTCATGATATCTGAGAACACAGTAGTTATCTAGCAGTAAATAAAAGAACAATATTGAAGGGGTAAAGGTAGGTGAATTGCTTTGAATTTATCTGTTTTCTGATTGCCTTTGTGACCTATGTTTTATTATAATGTGCTATGCTTTAATCTGTATGATGAACATCTCTGGTGATCCACAGCCCTCAAGGAAGAAAAGGGAACCTAATTTAAAAGTTGTATTTTGTCCCATCATTTTTATACTATAAAAGGACACAGGGCTATAACGGAGGGAACTTAAAAATCTAAAGGGTTATAGAACACGCTTACAAATGCTCTTGTCCTTACTTGACATTTTCTCTTCTTTTTTTTCCCCCAAAATAATCCCATTACCGTCTTTCTAACCTTCAGCGGGTTTTATTTTCCTGAAGGTGAGCAGCTTTGCTCTCTGGATGCTTAAAAACTGATTTTGAAAAAAAAAAAACATAAGAGCACACAGCTTCGAGATATTCGAAAGTTGGCCATTTACAGAGCGTAACGAAAAAGAACGGCGCAGTGGCATATAATTACAGATAACCTTCCTTTGAGCAGGTCTACTAATGCACAAGGCCTTGTTCTAGCCAGAGTAATGGTCAACAGTGTGTCGTATAAAATAGTTGTCCCGGCTAATGGGTTCAGTTTGAACAGAGTCAAATGGGGCTGTAATGACTTTGATAACAGCCCAGGTGCTATTGACAGACTCTCTCAGGGGAAAGACTCTCTTTTTTTTTTTTTCTATATCTTTTATAGGGAGCTGACTGTCACAGTAAATGGACTCGGGCGTGCGAACGAGCAGTCTTTGTGTAGAAGAGATAGGGAAAACACGCTTTTTGACTGCGTGCGTCCCCTCGATTGCAAAAACTCTGACACTTTTACATCTCGTTTTAGGTTAGTCAGAAACAGTACTATTCTTGCAGCTACACGCTATAAATAGGAGGCATCGGAGTCAGCTTTGTTTGCCAGGTTTGTGTACACAAAAAAGGAATTAGATTTTGCTCACACTTGGCTGTTTTTGAAGACATTTTCTAACTAAATATATAAGAGGTTGTATAACGTGTAAAGAAAAATAAGATTTTTTTTAAATATATATATATATATATATATATATATATATATATATATATATATATATATATATACACAGTGTTTTTTTTTTTAAAGAAAAAGATGGGTGACATAATGCAAATATGCATGCTATAGATCTGTGCACTTTGTAAGTGTTTATCAGACTGACAGCCTGGGGAAAGTAACATCTCTGCGGTGGCTGGTTTTTGCAAACAGCGCTCTGTAGCGCCAGCCTGACGGTAAAAGTCTTAGTAGTTTGTAAGCGGGATGCGTGGGGTCAGCCTTCACTGCAAAAACAGACTAAACTAAACTAAAAATAACAAACAATTTCTTAAAATGAGTGTATTCGTACTTTATTTGAGCAGCTAAATAGGATTATCTGCCAATGGAATAAGATGTTTGCACTTGAAATAGGAACAACTCGTCTCCATCAACTTATTTCCAGTGCATTGTATCTAATTATCTTATTTTAGGGGTAAAAATACTCTTTCCATTGGCAGATATTCTTATTTAGCTGCTCAAATCAAGGACAAATACGCTCATTTCAAGAAAATTTTACTTATTTTTAGTTCTGTTTTTGCAGTGTTGATGATTCACTCTGCAGACTTATTTTTTTTTTAACTGTAGTATTTACCGGAGAGCAGAGAGATGGACTCTAGGTTCACGATTTTCACAAGATTTGTAATAAATCACCATTATTAAACTTAATGTTCCCCAAACAGTGACTCATAAACGCGTTCATTTTGTTACGCATTCCTGCACTGCACTTTTGTTACATACTGTTACGTTTACTATGACTGGGTTGCACAGCATAAACATTTGGAATATATCATTTGCTTAAACCTTCATTAAATTATTTGTTTGTTTGTTCTATTTTACATTTTGGAAATATTTTCTTAAATAGGCCCTGATCTAATGATAGTAGCATTTAGTTTGACTCCCTAATACTCCAAATTGAAATTTTATTTGCCTAATTTTCTAAACATACTTCCCACTCATATGTACTTTGCACAACTTGAGTTTTTGAACCATTCCTTTAACGCCAGGATAATTGAAACTGTCTTTCTATTTTAGCACGGGTGTCCTTTTCCAGTCAAGAGTCAGTGTCGGGCTTGTTTTAGATGCATCCCAGCTCCAACATAGCTGAATTTCATGGTTGGCTGAGCTCCTTTGAATGTCACCCAGTTCTTCAGTAGCCTCATAAAGATCAGTTTGTTGGACTTTGATTTGCTTAACCAGGAAAGCAGCTGAAGCATGCAGGTCGCCAGCCCTTGACGACCGACTTTGAACACCACTCTGTTATAGCATACCATTGATTGGTTGAAAATATCCCACCTTTTACCCAGCTGCATTATTCATTACATTGAGGAATCTAATATAGTGAAAAACTGAAATGCTAAATTAAAAAAAAAAAAAAAAATTACATCAGATCTCATCTGGACAGATCTCTTGGTTTAAATGTAATAATTTTTCAACCCTATTCACTTTGACACCATAGTTAGACATACCCAGTAGGAAAAGCTACTCTTTTCGCCAGGTTTTCTGATGAAATGAATTGTTGTGAAGAAGTAGAGGTTACCCCATCGATTGTGCATTTTCATCCGATGGATGGAATAGCATTTCTTCTGCAAATGGCAAAAAAATGACTCGGAAAAATAGCAGGGAGTTCGGATAAAGACGTGATGGTTAACAGGTGGATGAATAACGATTGGCGAATAAAAAAAAAAAAATGTCTATGTTAATTCAGCGCAGGAGGGCTGCTGTCAGAACGGCCTGTTTCCTCTGATCTACACTGTGGGCTAATTCTAGTGGCGGGCTGTTTTTTGGCAGGTTGGATGGGAGTAATTTTGATAAACCAGATGGGTGTCAATCAGATGGCAAACATGGGAAATTGTAGTCAATTACTAATCTGGAAAGCAAAACAGAGCGTGTGTTTGCAAGGGGGGGGGGGGGGAACGAAAAAAAAAGATCTGTATGGAATTTACATTTAATTTTACAAAACCATCTGGACAGGATGAGCTACCTGTTTGCTTATCAGTACAACCAGTATAGATAATTGTTGGTTTTCTCTATTGGCGGCAGTATTGTCGCCTTCAAGACGATTATCACGCTCTGTACCTCGAATGCCGTACATCTAAACGTCGTTATTGGTCATAATAGCAATCATAGTGTTAAATCAGAATAAACTCAGACAATAAAGTGTCTGTTTTGAGGTGATTTGAGCCATTGTCAAAAACTACCTGGACCTTCAGGCCATTATATTAGTTCCCTTGGTCAAATGTCAAAATGAGTTTAACTGCACTTCTCTTCCTACATGTAGCTCTACATCGGACCGCACCCTCTGCCTCAAGATTCCACTTCAGAACCAAGAGATGTGAGTAAAACTCATTTAGAAGGTGCTTTCAGAGGGATCTGCACTCAAGCTCTTATACATGCCGTCTTATACGAGCTTTGGAAGTATAAACGATTATCTCAATAGATTTGCATCTTATCAAAAAGTTAATGCAAGTCAGCAACTCGCTTCAAAAAAAGGGGAAACTCGTGTATTTTCTATGTAAATCGATTCATTATACATAAAGGGATGCGTTTCAACCATTTGTGTCTGGTAATAGTGCTATTTAGAGCTCAGAAACAGGCTCTTCTAATGTTGTCCCTGCTTCAGGAGGGAATCTCCCCTAAAAGCCTCCTGAAATGGCCTTGCTTTGCAGTCCTCTGTCCATCATGCATTTTCCTTTCACTCAATCTTCCCTTATTATGCTTGGATACGACGCTGTGTGACTTGGCAGCTTTTTTTAACGTTGACCTTTTGCGGCTTACCCCCTCTTGTCAGTGACTTTTTTTTGTTTTGCTGCACTTCGTCATGACTGTCAATGTCTGTAACAATTTCTCGACAGCGTAAGCTACGATCATCACATTTGTGAGAACCGAATATAGTACATAAATGACATCTCTCTGTGCGTAATGAATCGATGCACGAGTTTCAACCTTTAAGTCTGGGTAGTGAAAGAAACAAACTTTGCATTAAGACTCTAACTTATTGAGATACACCTTTACAGCATGACGTGTGTCTATGAGCATCCTTGTGTGTATAGAAATGAACTATATTTCTATGTGTACAACACAGGAGGCATGTGGAGAGGGCTGTTCTCAGGGGTTGCCAGGGGTCCCGGGCATGTCTGGTGCCAAGGGGGAGAAAGGAGACCAGGGCAAGCCTGGTGCGACGGTCTTGGATAACTGTGACAGGGTGAGACTTTCTCTGGGACGGGGGGGTTTTTCTTGTCGCCGCGTTTTCAGCCTCGCCGCATAATTCTCCAGACGTGGAATTATGCGCCGCGTTCCCAGCACCGGGGTCGCTACCGTGATGAATGCGAAATGACAGTCCTTCGTTTTGCATTGTGTTGAAGCGCGCGCGCCTTGCTGTGATCCACTCTCTGTGTGTGTGTGTGTGTGTGTGTGTGTGATAGCGAGGCAGCGCTCTGATAACTTCTCTTGTCTACCTCTAGTGTTTGGAGAGACTGCAGAGGGCACAGGCGACCGAAGCAACGGTTTGTTTTGAAATGGCTGCCGTACCGGGTGCTCGGCCCGCACGTAGAGATACGCGGTGCACTGCATAAGTAGTCGCGTCTCTTTTTTGATGTTTTCACATTTCCACACTGCAGTCAGAGGCTTCTTTGAGTTTTGGTAGGATTTCATACGACCGACCGACACAAAGCCCACTCCGCTGATTATGCGACTTCTGAAGGCGACTGGCTTTCGCTCTGCTTTCTTTTTTGGGAAATCAGAGTAAAAGGGGTTCAATCAGAATGGCTATCGAGCTTTTTTAGATTTTTTTATTTGTGAAAGAAAAAAAAAAAGAACCCTTCTTCTTTACTGTTATGGACTTTGTGTGAGTCTGTCATAAAGGCCTGAAAAAAAAAACAAAAAAAAACATTGAAGTTTAGGACTGTGATGTGACATAATGTGATAAGGTTCAAGGGGCCGCTACATGCCAATGTGTGTTTGATTTCCTCACAGGGTGATCGGTCTTGCATCGGAGCACCTGGAATTCCAGGAACGCCTGGAACACCTGGAATAAAAGGAGACCCCGTGAGTGTCCCCCTTCTCTGCGTCTCTTCTTCTGGTCAGATTTTTAGGTCTAAGCAGACTTAAAAAAGGAACGATTTCTTTCTCTTTAGGGCTCACCAGGAGAAAGAGGCCCACATGGAACACCAGGAATCATGGTAAGGCCTTCTGCCATCAGCATCAGACGCTCATTTAAAACAGAGACACCTGAACAACATGTCAGCTTTTTTTTTTTTCCTGTTTTTTAACGGATATGGTCCCATCTGTGAACTTCTGTTCAGCAATCTCCTCTGCTGGATGATGCTTCTATTAAACTTCTTACGCAGTTTGACTAACTTAGCATCATGTGGAAAATTTATGAGAAGAGGAGAAAGTTAAAATAGGAAAGTTTAGAGTACTTTGCAGTCATGTATTATTTTTGGCAGAACTTTAGTGAGAGTGTGGGGGGGGGGGGGGGGGGGATTCATTTCTTTGTTATCATCGTTTTAGAACACCACCGCTGGGTTTTTTGTCTCAAAGCCCAGATTTGAAGTGACTCGATACAAACGGAGTGTGCGCCTGCTCCTTCCTGTGTGGTCATAGAGCCCCCTGGTGGCCTAGTGGGGAGAGAGAGAGAGAGAGAGAGAGAAAAAAAATCCTTGTATCTAAACTAATATCCTAAATGCAAATTCCCAGAGCAGAATCTAGCTCTGCGCTGTGCTGCAAAGTGCTGTTCACTTCCAGGGATAAATAGATACCTGCTTTAATTAAAGTTGTGAGCTTGTTTTGATCTGTGTTTATCCTTCAGTTCAGCCTGTCTCAGGTGTTTGAAAGTGTCGCCGTCATTGCTTTCTGTCCACAGGGACCCCCCGGTTTCCCAGGTCCTCAGGGCCCAGCTGGCTTATCTGTAAGTCTCACTCATGTTTTCACACTTCAATTAGTCATCTCAGTCCAATGAGAACATGCATATGGTCACAGAGAGGTAAAAATAAAAGTACGTGGCGGCGTTATGTATTCTTTTAAAATAAAACTACCTAATTAGCGACGGAATCGTTTCTTAACAGTACTACTTCTAAAGGGGAAGAACAGACAAAGGGGTTTCGCAGTGAACTTATGGAAATATAAAGCAGAGAAGTCATGAGGCAAGGAATGCAGCAAAGAGAAAAAAAAACATGTACAACAGGATTTATTGTGTAAGATTATATCACATTAATGAAATGTTCCAACTCATTTTCTGAACTCACTTAATAAAGTGCAATAATCCCTGCATGGTACCCAACAGCAGTTATATGGCCAAAAGCGTTGTCAGTGACACAGATGTTGTTTTATTGGCTTCATTTTTCATGGTTCCTCTGTGTTCTGTTGTAAAATTACAAACCTTCGAGAAGCTTGAAAGATTACTCAAATATTTAAGCAAGCTATTGGAGTCTCGAACTGTTGCAGTGAGATTTTGCGCACTCTTCTTGAACATGGAGAAAAAAGATATACCGTTTTCATTTGGTTCTGATCAGTCAGTGTCAATAGAGATTAATACTTTTACTTTGCAAACATATTTTACTTAGGAATGTGAAACATTTGTCAA
This sequence comes from Fundulus heteroclitus, assembly GCF_011125445.2. NCBI lineage: Eukaryota > Metazoa > Chordata > Actinopteri > Cyprinodontiformes > Fundulidae > Fundulus > Fundulus heteroclitus. The sequence continues at coordinate 7,454,820 of NC_046373.1, forward strand.
ATTGTCATGGTTGGCCTTTTCAGAGGATATTTCTTCATGAGAAAAGAATAAAATAAAAGCTGTTTCCAAAGATCAGAGGAGGTTGTACACTAACAGGTGCTAAATACAAGAGGCCAGCGATTGCCGTTTTCAAACCAATGTGAAACTTAAGCCCAGGAGAAACTTATTGTTAACACTTTCTTATTTCATTGACATGGGGCATTTGTTAATATCAGTGGTTTGGGAAGTCTAAGAAGCTGATTTGGGCAATCAGTTACAGACAACAACTATCCAGACAGTGAGAGAAATGTGCCACAAAAGAATCTCTACATAAGGCTGGGGACCCTTAGTAACCACTTTGTGGAACCTTCCAGAACTTAATGCAGTTCTACGTGTTTGTTGAAAATACATAAATCATATTCAAATTTCATGAAGAATCTTGAAATAAACTTTTGGGGGACGTTTCGATTCCACCTGTTATTTACAGCAGTGTTTCTATTTAGGATGGCGAGTAAGCCCTATCCTTCTGAATCGGAGGCAACCACAAACACGATTACTATTTGGATGTTTGACGCCGCAGGCGGCTGCTCTCACCTTTTATTCCCCAGACAAATGATTTTCCAGTTCTCCCAAACAATTAGATACACAGTTTATAACTTTGTACCACTCCTCTGCTTTTCATCCTTGTATTTTTTTTACAGAATTTCAGCCTGTTGCTTAGCTCCGTCTTGCACATTGAGGGCTTCTCTGCTGCTTTTGTCAGAGGCCTATTGTCCCAATATACTTAGGAAACATTTTTGGACATTTGTCAATTTGTTCCCCCATTTGCTCCGTTCCTGCTTTCCATTTGTTCCAATAAATGAACATTATCATGCTCCCAATCTCCATACTCTCGTCTATGGCATAACAGTTAATTTCTGTATTTCTGGCAGTATTTGTGATTAATTGTTCAGATAAAACATTCAGAAGATTAAAAAGAAGATTTTCTTCCCTCCACAATGTTTCCAATGATTGTGATTCTGATGCCTGTTTGGACCAGCAGACTGTTATGAAATATGGGATGAGACCTAAATAACTGACCTGATTATAATTATATAGCCCAGTCGCATAACTGAAGATCCCTATAGTGTCTCTAAGGATTACAAAAAATAAAATAAAATAATAATAATGATGACATTTTTTGGTGGCAACATGGGAAGGAAACTCCTGTTGCTGGGTATGAACTGGCAAGGCTGGTACAAAAAGTCCTGGTTCTTAAACAGTTTGGATGATTTTGTACCTGACTCAGACAGGTTCGAAATGACCAGAAGAGCAGAATATAAAATGTTGAAAGGGCAAAACCAACCAGCATTCTCAGAAAGCCTGCCCCCTCCTGTGTGGACTAATGCGCTGTCACTCCTCACCTTTTGCCAACATCGCGCAAGCTCTACACTGGCGGCATCGGGGTTCTGTTGCACACTCCTCCGTAGGAAATGGCCCACGAGCTTGCTGGACACTCTCGGACATCCTGAAGCGCTCTCTGCAGCTGAACCTCTCACCATTAAAAAGCTCTTGTTGATTTGGAAAAGGATTTTATTCTCGGCTGCGTTATTCTTGCATGTGAGGCCATTTTGATGCAAAGCTACGACGGCTGCCTGTTTCCAGGACTGCCATTCAACTGTTTCCCTCCCAGAGTGTAAAAGCTGCGCCCGGAGAGCCCTTCTCTGCCCCCACCTTCCTCCTCATGCTGATTTATTGTTTGAAGAGAATGAAAGTGCCAAATGCTGGAGCCATGTGATCGCTGAGTAAAATCCATTTGCAGCATAGTTGTGCTTCAAAGCAGGTGTTAGATGCTGCCGCATGCTGCCGTGTATGTGTGCTTGCCCTCCTGAAAATGTTGGTTTTAAAACTTCCAAACCACGTGCCAACTCACTACTGTCTCACCCCATATATTAGACACGTGTATCTTTAATAGCTGAAATGTACCTTTTCGCTCAAATTTGCATAACCATACAAGCGAATCCGTTGCAGGTTCCACCTTTTCTTTAAAATGAAAATGCCAGTAAATCTAGTTTTATCTCCTCATCTGTCTTTGCTTACAGTCTTTAGGCAGTTGCCAGGCAACAGCTCATACCTTCATGTGCATATCAATATGTAAAACCCAAATGTTGTTTAGTATTCATTTACTGCACGATGACAGATAACTTTTAATATAGCTTTTCCGTATGCGCACGTTCTTGTTGCTCTGTGTGCGCGTTTTATAAAAAAAAAAGAAGCGTTGGGCTGCGGCATTTTAATCTGCGACTGGAAATATGAGTTCAAAGTATTCCGAATATTTGATGTTACAAAACGGTTTGCTACACCAAAAACAGCAGCGTTTTGTCAGGCGGTATCACCACCCTGCTGCTTCACAGACTTAAAGTGCAAAGAAAAAAAAAATAGATTTCCACAAGTCACTTTTTCTTTTTTTTTCTTTTTTTTTTTTTTTTTACTCTTTGCCAATGACTATCTTAATTTCCGCTACATATACATCCAGCCTTGCAGAACTTTTCATACCTCTTATGTTATGCAAACATCACATCACAACCTCAAATCAGTGTATTTTACTGGGCTATCATGTTTTAGATAAACACAAGCTAGTGCACAAATTGAGAAGTAACACATGTTTTTTTTTTTCCAAACATTTTATAAATATAAATCTAGCAAGTGTGGCTGTCCCATAGCATGATGCTACCACCATTTTTCATCATACGAATAGTGCATTGAGGCAGTATAATTTTTCCCATTTCTACTGCATGTCTACTTCCCATTTTTTGCTTGTGGCAAACTGCATAATATAAGCCTTCTAATGTTTTTTTTTTTTGTTTTTTTTTTAAAAAAACATCAACTTTTTTTCTTGCTGCTGTTTCATGAAGGCCAGACTTGTAAAGTGCACAGACAATGGTTGTTCTGATAACAGATTACTTTACCTCAGGCAGGGTTTTCCCGTTAGGCCACACACTTTCAAAGTTTGGTTACATTTTGTGAGCTGTTTTAAGGCTTTATCACTGACCTGTCTGGTGTGATTTTGGTCTTTATGACAGTATTAGACCACTAATGTTGTCAAACAAACGTCTAAGGATTTCACAGAACAGCTTGATATATTACTCAGAAGAATAACACAAAGGTAATAGGCATCCGAAGGTAGTTGGTGGCACTGGGTGTTGTCTAGGGGTGTTAGAGGGAGATGAGTGAATGCGTCTGAATCTCTTTTCATATTTTTATGTTTCAAATTTCGTAGTGAAAATGAATAATTATCCTTCTACTTCACAATTATGCACTACTTTCTATTGGTGTGAGCCCTCCCCATACACATAGCCACCCACCCACAAACGCAAACATACATATTTGTTTTAAATTCTTACTGAGGACCATACCTTCACTTCCATTCATTTTCAACCCTGACCCTAATCCTAAACCAGCTCTATACCAGTATACCCTAACCTAAACCTAATTGACACGTTAATCCTAAACCTAACCCATAGGCCCCCCGAAAAAGTGAGGACAAAAAAAATCAAAGTCCTCACTTTACTAGTAAAATGTGCAAAAAAAAAATGTTCACGAACAGTTGCAGGTGCTAGTACACACACACACACACACAATTTTTTTTAATAATCATACTTTTACAAGGCACTTTACCTATCCTTTATTGCTAATCTGTCCCCACTTCTGTCATCCTCAGGGCCAGCAGGGTGAGAGAGGGTCGGATGGCCTTCCGGGAACGAAGGGCGAGCAGGTACATACCTGACAACCAGTTTCTCCTGAAATGATAACATACGGAAAAAATAATTGGTTTCCCTGTTTGATTGATCCTGTGATCTTTCCTTCAGGGCCCTCCAGGGACGCCTGGTTATCCCGGAACTATGGGACCACCTGGGCTGCCTGTAAGTCGCCATCTCGTTATTAAAGAGCTGACAGCGTCCCGTCAATTTTTAGAAAGGTTCCAGTGACACGAGGGGCCCACACTGATTCACCGCTCTTTTTTTTTTTTTTTCGTGCATTTGTCAGGGACTGAAGGGTGAGCGTGGAAGCCCAGGAAGTGCTGGTCAGAAGGGAGAATCAGTGAGTCATTGCGCTGTCCCTGTGATACAAAATTACCTAAACGCCCACGTTGTGACATATCGCCTAACGTTTCCTTTCATTTTGTAGGGTCCTCCTGGTAGCCCTGGATATCAAGGACAGGCTGGCTCTCCAGTCAGTGTTTTATCACGAATTAATAATTTGTCTGTTTTCAGAACGTGTGTGTGATAAGAAGATACCTTATTTGTTCAATGTGTGCAGGGCATTAAAGGAGACACAGGACCAGCAGGGCCTGTTGGTTCCAAAGGTGACCAGGTATGCGTGGTGCACACACCCACAAATGTGTAGCCAACCCTGGTAAAGACGTGTAAAAAGGCCTAGCATATTTAAATTTTAATCAGGCACACATAAATTATGTGAAAAATCTAATTTTTATTCAAAGTAGATTAATTCAGCGGGAAAAATCCCATGTTAACAAGTATTATTTTTTAAATAAAGTTACCTTTGACTCAATTGATAACATTTGTAGCAACCAATTTAAAATGAACTGATTAAAGTATTTTTCATATTCCTTTTTTTTTTAGTTGGTAATTTTCTAACAACTTTAAATAGTAATCTATGATTTCCTGTTTCTTGGGTATAAATATAACAACATAGCACGGCATTTCGTTTAGCCACGCTAGAAGAATAAGACAAGAGTGCACGCTACTTAACTAAGGCAATTGCATGTTGATCTCTATAAATCAGGAAATGACCACAGAAAAAAAAATCCTTTCCTCATCTTGCTGAAAATCCCAGTCATGTCAACGATTGTTTATTTTGTCACCACACACGACTATGAGAATGGGACGCCTGCTGTAATATATCGCTCACCCCTCCAAATCACTGAATCAAACTCCAATTCCAATCTCTTCTTTCAGAAAGAAATTTCAGAAATAATGGGTATCCCTTAGAAGCTAGATGAATGTCAAAGGATGCAACCAGCACAGTTTTTTTTAATTATTATTTGGTTTGGGACCTTAGTTTAAGCGAAACGAAATCTTAATTCTGCAGCACAAAGACATTTCGGAGAATTTTGCAAACAAAGCAGGGTCCAAAAACAAATGGATGAGTGAGTTTGGTGGGAAAATACCTGTTCGACCTGCCTACAGTCCTGACCTCAGCCTGATAGAGCACCTTTGGGAGGAATCAGAGGGGAGACCGACAGCAAGGCTTTCTCACTCAACATTGTCTGACCACCCCAAAGCACTTCTAAAATGGTCAAATTCCCCATAAACATGCTTCAGAACCTTGTGGAAAGCCTACCAACAAAACCTGAATTGCAATAATTATGATAAATGGTCAGTCAACGTCATGAAATATGACTTAGTGTATTAAAAGTGGGTTGTCTCTGAAGTTCATATGTATGTGGAAATGCTGTTGAGTGGATTCAGCATAATCAAATGTCTAAAGCTCGCTGTAAGAGAATTAGAGTAGAAATGGGCATCTTGAGGTCAACAAGCCTATCACAGGCATTAGACACTGCGTGCAAACCCCAGTTTGTTGGCGGGTTTGAAAAAAAAACATTCCACGCTATCTTCAAAACCATAAAGATGCCGAGTTTGCTAAACCCAACTGGGACACTGGACCTGCGTGTAAGCCTGTCATGATAAAACTTTTAATCACATGATTCATTAAAATGAGTATGATAATTTGCGTATGCGTGCTTGCTTGTTTTCCCTTTGTATTGCCATCTCCTCTCTCTGAGACCGGAAAACAAGTTTTCTTCAGTACGGCGCGTTGGTGTCTACTCACACCTTCGTTCTCAGTTTAAGAGAAGTTAAACCTTGTGTCAGGTAGGCACATGCTCAAAGTTTAGCATGAGAGCCCCGTGAGGGAGAGCCAGAAAAACGAAAAGAAAAACGAAAAGAAAATTGAAGAAAACAAAAAAAATTAATTGATGTCAAAGACGAACACGACCGCTGCAGTGTGGAAGTTCTTTTTGGATTAAAGCCAAATGACGGCGGCCAGCCGCTTGCTCTATTTGAGGCGGCATTTCGAGAGGATATACTTGCTTTATTGTGCCATTATCATATTATTTGAAAAAAGTCTCCAAATGACAATATTGTGATTTATCACGATAATTTAAAACAATTATCATCCAGCAAAATTTGTTATTGTGACTTGGTGAGCTTTCAGGAACAAACACTCCATGTTGGTCTGATGTAATGGTGTGTGATGTATGATGCTATGTATCTGAGTCTGTTCCTCTACCAAATGAATTGGGAACATTGTTAGAGTGCATGAAATGCATCTCGCTAGATGTTCCAGCCTTGTGAAGCAGTTACACAGAGAGACTGCTGTCAAAAAGGGGGGGTTGTTCAAACCATTGATAGCAAGGGGAACCAGTAATTGGTCATTTTTGTAAAAGCAATTATTTCTTAACATATTTCAGAACTGAATAATTATTCTTAAATTAGACATGTCTCTCTATGAAAATTGTATTACTCTAATAAAATAATGTACTATTCACTTACTGTAATAAAAAGAAAAAAAACTTTTAAAACGTCTTTACCAGGGTTGGAAATTAATCTTTTGACAACTGTCAAAATCCGTTGTCAAACTGTTGTTTTAAAATCATAATTTTGAAAGTTTTGTTATCAGTAAAAATAAAATAAAAGTGTCAATGTACTTTATTTTAGGGTTTCCAAGGACAGCCAGGTTTTCCAGGACCACCAGTATGTAAACTCGTTAACTAATCTTCTGTACTCTTTAATGGTTATTTTAATGTTGGTGTGAAATGTTAATATCTTTGTCATCCTAGGGTCCTCCTGGTCCTGCCGGCAAGCCTGGCAGAGAAGGCCTTTCTGGGTCAAAAGGAGAAAAAGTGAGAACAGCTGAAGCAGTTAACTGTGTGCATCCTTTCTTTGCTTAGAAAGTTATCATGTGGGACAATAAACACTATATTTCCGAAGGGTAATGACGGCTCCCCAGGCTCCCAGGGACCAACGGGGCCACCCGGCTCACCTGGATCTCCAGGGCTGATGGTAAATATGTTATTCACCTTTTACTTTTTTTTATTTTTTCGAGATATGTGATCCTTGGTGTAGCTGTTTGGAACTATCCCGTGATATGTGTGCAATTTTAAAAGGGCCCTCCTGGCATAGAGGGAATAGATGGAAAAGATGGGAAACCAGGACTGCGGGTAAGTCACACCACTTAATCATGTGACTTATCTGCCAAAACCCATGCAGATAATCCTTCTGCAGAAAACTTGCATCTAGTAGTTAATCTTCTGAGACAGACTGTGTTCGCTTTTATTACCATTATCAGGGAGAGACAGGCCCTCCAGGCCCAGCAGGACCTCGAGGAATCCCAGTGAGTATCACCTTTATCATTCATCCCATCTATTCTCTATATTTTATTCACAATGCATTCTAAAAAGAAATATGAACTATTTGCTGTTTTTAAATTTGCTTTATAAATGCATGGATTGGAACTAAAATAAGGTATGCTCTTGTCCGTTTAGCGACAACGTAATGAATCCTTGGACTCATTTACAGTTTCTTAAATAAAAAGGACCTTTTACCAGCATGAACGCCTTTTTTTTTAAATTTGTCATGTCACAAGTGACCATGTAGGTTGCTGAGTTTTTATGACATAAATCAACACAAACTAGCTACTATTGTGAAGTGAAAGCAATTTTAAAAGAAAGAATAAAAAAAAAGAATATTTGTAGAGGCACAGCAATTACACGGTTTTCCATTTTAAGCTCCTTACTTTTTCTGTTTAACATACTGACCCAGTCTGTTCTACCTGAGAGCAGATGTTTGAAATTTCAAACACAATCCTCCTCTTGTTTCAGCAGCTGCGCATATCTGTTTTTTTTTTTCTGTAGCTGTACCGACCTCTTTCTCCTTGATGTCTCTCCTCAGGGATTCAAAGGGAAAACGGGACACGTTGGCTTTCCTGGACAGAAGGTCAGTCAACAAACCCATTGCTTTACCATCACGCCATGTCTGTTCTGCCTGTGCAGTTACGGTTACAGCCTGCACATCATGCTCGATTATGATCAAAGTACTTTTAGTCCTATCCCTGTTGTGTCTTCAGCTACAATTTGAAATCATGTCACATCCCAACAGGGAGAAGCTGGACCTTCAGGCCCACAAGGACCGCCCGGCAGGCCAGGACATGACGTTAGTATTTTTGTTTTCTACCCCTACCTCAATTAGCCAAAATTTTAGAAACTTGAATTTCATTGAAAAGTTTACATATAGTCGTCATAGGAGTACATGTCATGTAAACTTGGCATTTTTGCTGATGTATTTGAATTGTTCTTTTTACAGGGTGGCTTAATCATAAAACTTGCAAAACAGGAATTTGATGCATAACTCTAAATTTACTGTAGATTTACATTTATCTACAGGGTTAAAATTATACCAAATGTTCTAAATTTATACATACATGTATATTATCTGCTAATTCTGTATTAAGTAAAATGTTCCTTTGCAGGTTGCGGTACAACCACACATTACTGATGGCCCTGACATTAATGTAGAATCTGATTTCCTGGCCACGATACATCTTTTAACCTCAGTCCATACGTTTTATTCGAGTGTTGAGCACATTACCATGACATAAAGCTTAATGATTGCTTGTTTTATTATTTCAAACCCAGTTCTGATGTGTCTGGGTTTGTGGTACTGTTGGAACACCTAACTGTCCAATTTTCACCCCTTAGTAATTTGAAGGAAAATGAGGGTTCCATTCATATGTACCGTATTTTCTGGACTATAAGTCACTTCGGAGTACAAGTCGCACCAGCCATAAAATGCATAATAAAGAAGGAAAAAACATATATAAGTCGCACTGGAGTATAAGTTGCATTTTTGGGGAAAATTTTTTTGATAATATACATCAACAACAGACATGTCATCTTGAAAGGCAATTTTAAATAAAAATAGAACGGAGGCAACAACAGGCTGAATAATTTTACGGTTAGCTTACGCTACATGACACAACTGAGAACGTGCCTGGTATGTTAACATAACATATTAAAAGCTTTTCAGATAACTAGCATAAATAACATGCAAAGAAGTTAACCAAAGCGCCCGTCTCACTCCAAATAACTAAAATCCAGTGAAATCTTCATCCTCTGTGTCACTTTCAAATAACTCCGTTAACTCCGGAGGTAGAAGATGCAGCACTTCCGCTTCTACGTCGCTTACGTCTGATTCAACACAGGCCTAGAGCGCCCTCTTGCGATTTGGTGTGAAAATAACAGGTGTAATTATATACCAGTAAAAATGTGTAATAATTTCACACATTAGTCGCTCCAGAGTATAAGTCGCACCCCCGGCCAAACTATGAAAAAAACTGCAACTTGTAGTCCGGAAAATACGGTACACACGTGTTAATGGCACTGAAACCAGAGGTGACTGATGATAAAAAAAAGAAGATATTTGGTTGATTGAGGCATGAGAGGTTGGAGATTACCACATAAGCAATAAACTATTTGAACATAAATATGTCCGTGGTCACTTACTTGCTGCAGTGTTTTTAGGACAATTGTCCTGTTGAAACATACCACTGGGACCAAGTTCCAACTATTGTACACAACTGTTACCACCAGAGTAAATAAGTGTGCCATGGAAAAGGACCCTGGAACTGAATGCTATTGATATACTTTAATTACTACTGGTGTCTTTTTTTTTATTTTGAACATATTCAAAAAAATAATCTACATAATCTCTATATCTCAAGTTAGAAAAAAAAAAAAACAAGTAAATTCACACTCTGTCTCCTTTCTTTGGAGTGCCAAACAACTCTTCTCAGGTTAGCTCTATTCCACTTACCTTGAAAACTGCCATTAACCTTTCCTTTAAAAAAAAAAACACCATTGATCTAGACCCGATTGTCAACCATAGAGCTATTGCCAACCTTCCATCTTTGTTCAAAGTAATGGAAAAAAAAATTGCAGTTTGTCTACAAGGCCATCTCACCGTCAACATCTATGATATATTCCAAACCAGCTTTCATTCAGCTCACAGCACAAAAACTCTGGTCAGTGAGACAAATTACCTTCTGATGCTGGCTCTCCTTTCCTACTGATCCTCCTGGAACTGAGCGCTGCTTTTGACACTGTGGATCACAACATCCTCCTCCACCGGCTTCAGCACTCTGCAGGATTGACTGAGACAGCTCTGGAATGGTTTCGCCCCATCCATTCTGACTGATATGAGTATGTCTCCATAGAGGAAGCAAGATTCAGGACTCAAACTGTAGACTATGGTGTCCCTCAGGGTTCTCTCCTTGTGCCCACTTTGTTTATTCTCTACATTTTCCCCCTTGGTAAGATCATCTCTCACCACAATAATTATGTTCATTGTTATGCAGATGACATGCAGCTCTGTAGGTTCATCACCATAACTTGCCACTCTTACCAACTGTCTTGAGGAAGTAAAAGCCTGGATGAACGGCAGTCTTCTCCAACTGGACGTGTCAAAAACAGACGCTATTCTAGTTGTCAAAGGAAACATGATTACATCACCACTTTCCTTAAATCACTCCACTGGCTTGCCATCTCTCTCTCCATTAAATATGAGGTTTCGATACTCACCCACCAATCCATCTACTGCAATGCAGCATACAACCTAAATTAACTGGTCATTGCTCAAACATGAGCATGGTCCATTCGCTCCACTAATTCCTACTGGTAAAATCATCCTTCCGCCCTGAAAGTAGTTAATACATTATGCATTCACAAAAAAGGTAATAAAAATCATTATTTGTGGGAGCTGCAGGCCTGTTAAAACTAATCAATATTTGCTGTTCAGTCCATGGATTTGTCAGAGTTTTGTACCTACTCTCGCCCATAGACGTTACATACCCCCCCCCAGAAACTTAAACACAACTTATAGTACCAACAGCTCATTGATGCCAAACATTGTCTTTTCTAATTAATAAAGCAGATAGACATTAAATGAGAACAATATCCTTCCCAAGCCTCAAAACCTACCTCTATTTAACATTTGTGAAGTAAAATTAGAAATTATATTTCTCTTTCTCCTCATCACAATTTCCTCACTGCCTTCCAATATCTAAACCATTTCGGTCACCAAATCTGTGATATGTTTGGGCTTTAAAGAAAGGGAGTCCGTTGCAATATTGTTCACAAAAAAAATTGAGACGACAGCTGCGACTTCGTATGTTGCAACTCTTTGGGGAAACCCAAGGAAGTTTACCAAAAAGAACAATCAAAATCCAGCCAGAATTATGTCAGGAGCTTGATGATGGTTACAAGATCATGTTATTTCTCTGCAAACTTGCAAAAGGATCATTTTATCTAAATTAAATAAACTTTTCATTGAAACTTGGAGTATAACCCTAGCAACATCTGAAGTTTAATCTATGGTCTCTGCAGGGTGACCCTGGTACCCCAGGACTTCAGGGTCGACCAGGACCTCCAGGCCAAATCGTAAACACGCCTTTTTTTAACATGATATATTATGCACAGGTTTACTTGTTAAATTTGTTAGCACGTCAAACATGTGCAATGTGTTTATATTTCTCCTCAGGGTCCCATGGGGCCAGCGGGATCTCCAGGGCCTCCTGGTCCATCAGGAGTGGTAAGAGTGAATCTCAAATATGCCTATATTTTCATACGTTTGGCAAGAAACTTAAGGAGCTAAACCTTTCTAAATTTGAAGGAATATTTTTATTTTTCTCCTGTGAAAGACTCTCTTTAGACAGTGAAGAAGTGAATGATGTCCCTTTACTAACCTTCCTCAATAGGGTATTAAAGGAGATAAGGGTCAGTCTGGAGATAGAGGCCTCCCAGGGATGGTTGGAGCTCCAGGATCACCTGGACATCCAGGACTCATGGTTGGTTCTTTTCTAAATGTTTTCCCCTGCAAGCAAAGTTAATTGGGTTTTATTTTATCGTGTGTCACTCTCTGTGTTGACTTTTAGGGCGAGCCTGGAAATGACGGTGCTGCTGGTAAAGACGTAAGTAGCATCTAGCTACTAATCATTATCGTTATTATATAATTAGTATAAATCCAGCTATTTTGCGAAAGCGTCGGAAGTTTGTTAGACAACATTACTGGACAAATAGCATCATGAAGATTTTTGTACCCTTTAAATAACCAGTTAAAAAAAAAAAAAATAAATAAATAAAACTTTGAGATCAGAACCTCTTTCACAAAGATGTGGTGGGAGGGGATGAACGACCAAGAAAGGCAGCGGTCCATGTCATTGTGGACAAAAGTAAACAAACATTTAAAATCCAGGAGTTATAATTACAGTAACAGCATAAAAATTTGATCATTTAAGATTTGAAAGTTGGCCACTGTTCAAAGGATTACAGTTACCAGTTTCTTAAAATGGAACAAAAAACTTTCAGTGAATCGAGTTCTAACAGTTTCAGTTCAAATTGGAGGGCAAATGAAAGCATTCTTTCCTTTTTCAATTTGAACCTGTAGTACAGAGAAGCACATAACGTCTCTAGAGAAGGCGGAACACTGGAGACAGGTCAGGGAGAAAGTTGTGGAAACGTATAAAGCAGACTTACTGTACTTTATAAAACAATATCTCAAGCTTTGAACATCTCACAGAGTTCACTTTTCAGTCCATCAGCTGAAAATTGAAAGAGTATTACACAAGACTAACCAATAGATAAGTGAGTCTGCTGTTGTTCACAACAGGACCATTGTTGAAAGAAGCTAAAATACCCATAGTAACTCTAGAGGAGCTGCAGAAAGGTTTTGCTTAGGTTTTGTCTCATGCTCTCGATGAGACAACTATTAGTTGTACAAACCACAAATCTGGTCTTTCTGGCAGACTGGCAAAAAAGCAATTTATGAGAGAAACTTATCTGTCAGAAATGTGTAGCAAGAACCCCTGTTTAAAGGGCTTATATGTCCTTTTTTGAGCATGTTATGATACTAATCCTTCATCAAAATCATACCCAAAGTGATATTTGGCTTGATTCATGCATGTCTGCGTAATTCTCGAGAAAACAAGCAAGCATGACCGGTCTACGTAGAACGTTGTTTACCCGCCGTCCCCAGGAAGTAACTACCTTTACCGCGCCGCCCCTGCCCAGTAAAACACACCAACAAGCAGTGATGTGAGGCAGAGTGTGATAATTTCTGCTCAAAGATGAGATAAAGTGGCTCTTGTATCACCTAATCTGCATAGCAACTGCTCTCTTTTTTATCTCATGCTGCACCAGCTCTCGGGTGACCCCAACAGGCCAGAGGCAGCACCAGAGCGGCACCAGAAAGCAACTAATATTTCATAACAACTGAATACTCCATATTGCCAAAAGGCAGTATTTAATCATATGTATGCCTATAGTCAAAAAAAAGAATGATACAGAACCTTTAATGTTGGCCAGAAGCCATGTATGGGACACAGCAAACCCTTGGCAGAAGGGTCAGTTCATATAATACCAAACAGCTTTGGACAACAGGCTCCTGCCACCATCCCCTAGGTCAGGGGTCTGCAACCTGTGGCTCCAGAGCCGCATGTGGCTCTTTACATCTTCAGTTTTGGCTCTTTAAAACTTAGACCAAAAATGCGGGGGACATTTTTTTTTCTAAATGTAAAGGTAATTTAAAATTGCTAGCTTTAAGGATGCATTTAGTTCTGCAATATGTGCAACACATTCCCAGAAAGAAAGAAACTAATGGTGTGTAGAATATTTTACTATAGATAAATGAAGTATCTTTTTGTCAATAGGTTGCAAACAACTTGCTTTTTCATCATTTTGATGCAATTTGCTACAAAAATCAAATGTCCAATTGAAAAAAAAATTATTAAACCTAAACATAAAAATACTGTTGGTTAAATAATAACTGTTGATCTTTAATTTAAAAAAATAAATAAACAAATGTCCTATAGTATACTATAAAACAAGCTCTTGCTTCAAATAGATGTGTGACTTTTGTGGCTCAAAACAAAATTTGTTTAGCTCAACCGAGAGCAAAAATGGCTCTGTGGGTTGTAAAGGTTGCTGACCCCTGCCCTAGGTGAAATGAGGAGGTGGCAGCATCATGCTGTAGGAATAGAGCTAAAAATAGCAGCACCTTTTGAAGAAAACCTGCTTAAAGCTGCAAAAGACCTCACACAAACCGCTGTTCAGAGATAACTCTTTTGTCCAAACAGATTAAGCTTGATCAATTTTGCAAATAAGGAGAACAACTATTTGTTTCCATATTTGCCAAATTAGTAAACGTATACCCCCAAAAGACCTGCAGCTTTAACTGCGATTGCAAGTTTTGACTCGGGACCGTTGACTCCAAATTCGTGCCACACTTTTCAAGTTTTGATCAGCAAAGATTTTCAAACACTGTCTCCTTTTTTATTTTTTTTCATTTGCCAGGGAACACCAGGCCTGCCGGGGGACAGCGGACAGCCGGGTCAAAAGGTAGGGGATGACTCAGAATGATGTGGTAATGTGCGTCAGCCATCCATTGCATCCGCAGACCGTCTTAAATCAGTGAAGGTTTGATCTTTTCTGGTGAGCTCCAGCCCAGGGAGGCTTTTGTTGGTGCACGATGGTCCTGAAAGCATTCCTTCTCTGCCGTTTCTGCCAGCTCAGCACCCACACTTAACACAGACATCACTTCACTAACCCTCTGACCCCCCCAGCGGACTCCCCCCCCCCCTCCCCCTCCCCTCCTCGCCTCACTTCACCCCTCATCAGACTGGCAGCCAGTTGCCCTCCATGCGGAGAGATTAGCTACAGAGCTAGGAGGTTTGGCGGATCCCTGCGCCGACAGTAGTTTACAGTCCGTGGGCATGGCGATAGAGTTATTCTTCAGCTTCTGGGCTAATGCTATTGAGCATGAGGGGAGATGCTAGATGAGGCTATTTGTCACGCTGACAGGACAGCATTGTCAGGGTTTTTAGCAGTGCAGAACGGCGTAGAAACGACAAGAACGGGATCCTCTATTCTTCTCACCGCTCTCTATTTCAGGAAGCACTTGTCTGTCTGTGACGTGTAAACATTAGACGTCCATTATGGGCTGCTTTGTCCCCGATAAATCACTGTCGCTAATGTAGCAGGTCTGTTTCTGAGTGTGTTTACACTGGCTGAATGGCGAGTGCTGCTGTGTGGGAAGTGATGGAGATGCAGAGGAGGGCTGCCTTTGAAAGGCTTGCTCCTTAGAATATCAAAATCCTAATAGATATTAGGCTGAAGACTGTTCTTCAAACATATTCTGTTTGTGTTGGGTTGAAAGAAAAAGAAAACAACTGAAAAATGTGGGTAACAACATCAGTGGATTTTATTGACCCCCTCTGGGAAAGAAGGTTACAAATTAATTAAACTTTTATTGCAGTAATGTAAAGTCAATTTAAATAAAAAAAAATAAAAAAATCCATTATCTAGTTTGAATAGATTTAGCCAGTTGAGTGTCACAGTTGTTGGTACGTCTAACAATTAATACATGTACCCAACTATTTTGCTCACAGACAGCACTTAGTTTTCTCCTATAACAATCCACGAGGTTGGAGCATACAGAGAGAGGGATCCTTGTTCATTCCTCCAGTAACAATCTCTCTAGATTGTCCAGAATTCTGGAGCCTCTTTGATGTTCTCTCCTACTGAGGACATCCCAAAGCTTTTCTTCAACAGCATGGAAGAAGGTTGCCTTTTTCTCTCTGCTGAACCATGTCTCTTCTGATTTGTCCACACGCTCCTGTCGAACCCCCGTTCAAAACCCATTTTATTTTTTCTTACATATGGAAAGAGTTCACGATGCATTCTTGCAAGATTCGCCACTTGTACTTGAGTACATTGTTAAGTACACTAGAGAAATTGCGAAGTGTGCTCAACAGCGGGCACGGGATGCTTTCCTGCATACTGATGACTTGTTTTAAGCAAAAACCCACCTGGAGTGTCTGTTGAAGAAAAAGCAAAATCTTCGTTCCATCTGAAAAAAAAAAGCCCATTGTTCCAGTGGAGTATACTCCTCGTGTTTACATTTGTGATGGTAGGGTGGAAACGTTATAATCCTGCTTGCTCTGTGAACTGGTTTTCTGTCACATTTTACCGTCGTACTAAAAGTAAAAGTTGGACTTTTCAAAATGTACGTGTGAGATTACTTTATTGACTTTATTTTAAGGCTCCTTCACATCTTTACAAGAGGTGCTAATGAATGTGGGCACTGACAGGGGAATCACTCAAACTGTTTTTTGTTTTTTTTTCCAAAGTAGGCTATAAAATGTTTAATTTCTCTGAGGCCCATTCGTTATCTCTTTTAAGAAGATGGACAATATTTGTTTTTGTCTTTAGACTATCTTGAAACTTGTGTGTTGTATTACAGGGGGAACCAGGGGCCTCTGGGCAGAGGGGTCCTCCAGGAGAGCGAGGTAGACCAGGTCCACCAGGTGGGGGGGGATATCTCGGCAAGGATGCCCAACCCATGATGGGCCCGGTTGGACCCAGAGGGGAACGAGGAAGTCCGGGTTCTGATGGACTCCCAGGACCTCCTGGTAGCCCTGGGACCCCAGGAAACGATGTGAGATTTTCCTTTTTAGTCCTCTCGCCACACTGTGGCCGGGGCTATTTTTATTGAATTTTTAATTTTAACTAGCTGCAGATTAATTTATACTCGGCTCTGCTGTGTAAAGATGTGAGTGCGGTGGCTTCGGGCACTCGCCGGTTCCATCTGTTTCTGTAAATAATACATTTTCTAACTATCTGCTTGATTAATGTTTTCCTGTTTGCAGTTGCCATTGACGCTTTCTTTTTCTTCGTCTTTGTCAATAGGCTTTCGTCAACTACGATGACATCAAAAGCTTCATACGGCAACAGGTCATCAAGATCTTTGACGGTGAGGGCACGCTCGAAACGTGTGCAGACGTCTGGATGCGTTCTATGCAGTATTTCTTATGTAAATTGTGCCCTTTTTGTTGAATCTAACACTGTTTGTCCTTGGTAGTACAAGTACCTCTGTCGCTCCGGAATATTTTATCTTTCAATTACGCCCCCTCTTTTTTAGAGAGAATGGGGTACTACATGTCTCGCATGCAGATGCCTGTGGAGATGGTGGCATCACCTGGTCGACCAGGGCCCCCAGGGAAAGATGGTACTCCAGGTAATCCTGGACCCCAAGGCGCTCCAGGGATCCCAGGACACATTGGCAGGCAGGGCCGGCCAGGAGGACAAGGACCCCCTGGTGATTGTTTTTTTTTTTTTTTTTTTTTTCCTTCAGCATTATACTAAATAACAGAAATAAGCCTTTAGCTTCCATATATTGAGTATATGAGTATGTGTCTTTTGTTCTGCAGGACCACAGGGACCACCAGGAATGAAGGGTGACAAGGGTGTCGGAGAGATGGGAGATGTAGGACCGCCTGGAGTACCAGGTGATGCATCCCATTGGTTCTTAAAATATTTAAGCCAAACAAAGCATTGGTCAAGCTGATACTTGAGACTATGTTGTTTGGCTTGGGTTTACGTCCTATAAACGCAACATGCTGGTGAAGATTCTCAGTCACCCGATACAGTAGTAAATCCAAAAAAGTTAGAAATTAAAACAAGTGAGGAGTAGAAGTTGCTGGTTTTCATCACAGCGTGAGTGTGCTGTGATGCAATCAAACTACACATGCAGATTAGGCTCCCCTAACAACGGGGCTCGCTGAGACTCGTTAGGGGAGCCTCATTTTTACCCTTATTTTGGATTAAAACACAACAAATGCACCTTGCAATTCTTTGTCTTTACTCTTTATTTTTTTATATATATCAGGATCAATTTTATCTCCAATAATTCTCAGCTAGATTTTTGTTTGAGTACTTTGTTAGCAATTTCAGCCTGCATGCGATCTTACACCCAGAAACTCAATTTAAGTCATTTTCAGCCAATTCATTCAAGTGTTTGCATTGGTTGATGATTAAAAAAAAAAAAAAACTTGGCAGTGTGATGAAATGTTTTTTTTTTTTTTTTTTATCATTGTCAATGTGTTCTAATTACAATTACCACTTTAACTCGTTTCAATCATATCAGCATATCCAAGAATCCTTAATCATCTCAGAGTTCAGATGGTATTGGCTAAATTAGAGAACTGGCAGCTGCAATCACTTCATGTGGAGTTGTTTATTAAATTCTGAATTTGGAATGAAAATGTATTCTCATGAAAGGGAAAAAAAAAAAGAAAAAACTTTTTAAATGGCTCATGTTTTTTTTTTTTTTTGGTCCCCTGACAGCAGATGTACCACAACAATTACAGTGGATTTGTACTCATTTCACATCATTTGTGAAGTGGCAGATATCACTTAATCCTTTTTACGGATGATTAAAATTCTCCACCACGAACGCTCCCCGGTGTTTCTGCTTCCGTCTGAAATTGATTCATTTAATTTGTGAAGGTAAATATTTATAAGGAAGTAAAAAAAAAATCTATTTATTTATTTGACATAATTAAAAGTGTAGAAACTAGCTCCCAATTCGTTTGCACTCTCTGACAGTTCGTCCAGTTTTGTCCTGTATTTAGCTCCATCCATCCTCCCATCAACCAGCTTCCTTCATCCCTGCTGAAGAATAGCGCCCCCACACGGCATGACCCGGCTATTACAGTGTTTGATGGTGGGGAGGCTGTGTTACGGGTGAGGTTCAGGTTCAGGTTTAGTCTTCCACCAAACACAGTGTTTTGCGTTCAGGACAAACGCTTCCGTTTCGCTGTGTCCCTTACATGGCCTGGGACTATTTTTATTGGGGATTCTTTCAACTTTCTTTCACAACATAATTTCATCGCGCTGCTCTTCTTCATCAACCAGATTTGTTGAGTTCACGAATACTTGTACTGTTGACAGATTATCCCATCCGATCTTTGGATCCGCACAGCTCCTTTAGAGTTACTGTATTTTAAAGTAACTCTTGCCTCTTGGCTCCTTCCTTGATTAAAGCTCTCTTTGCCCGGTTCTGCCATACTCTTTCCATTTTCAGGTTATGGATTTAACAGGGCTCAGTAAGACGTTAAAAGCACGGGGATAATGCTTTACGACCTAACCCTCCTTTGAACTTCTCCACAACTTTATCTTTGACTTGTCTGGTGTGTGCTCCATGGTCCGCATAACGCTGTCTGCTCACTAATGTTCTCTTGAAAACCTTCCAGACATTCACGAACAGCTGGATTAAACACGTGGAATCTATAATATGCTGAGTAGATGACGTCTTCAAGAGCTTTATTGCATTTATTTATTGCATCAAACTGCATTTGATCCAGGATTATCCCAGTAATTTTTAATAAAAAAAACAAGAATCCTCTTTCTTCTACTTCTAAATATGCGCTACTGTGTGTTGATCTATCGCTAGAAATCCCGTTAAGATCCTGCTTGGTTCTACATGTAACAAAATCGGAAAAATACTGTTAAATACTATTCAAAAACACTGTATGTCAACCTAAATGTAGTAAATCAGATAACGTTTTGGCCATTTGACAAATGTCCTGTTTTTCCAGCGATGTTCCAGGCTTAAAGACGGGACAGTATGTTTCTCACATTTCCTTTTTTTTTTTTCCCTCTGCCAGGTGTTCCAGGCCCCCCAGGCTATGGGAAAATGGGACCACCTGGACCTGTTGGCCAGCAGGGAGTTCCTGGGATACCGGGCTCTCCTGGACAGCCTGGATCCAAAGGAAAGGAAGGCCGTTGTAACCCCGCAGACTGTATGAGCCATCAGGTAGACTACAGCCCCAAGGGCCCACCTGTCAAGGGCCCCTGGTAAGGTTCTGCAGGCTGAAGGGTACGAGGACTGGAGGGAAGAGACTAAAGTATTTGGAGAAGCAAAAAAAAACAAACACAAGGATGCAACGTTATTTAATCAGACCGCATGAGAGAAAGCAAAGAGTTCAGATGGGTTCACCAAAAACATTGCTATTTCTTTCCAAGGGCCCTGCTGGAACTGAGGCCTGCAAAGACACACCGGCAGGAAATTGTTATCCCACATTGGTTTCCCATTTAAATGCGATTTCAATGCTATAACATTGTCTTGTTTTCCCTTCCACTATGTTTACTTTGTTTTTACTTTTAAAAAAGAAACCAAAGAAAATCACAAGCTCTTTCTCCTCCCTTCATCCAGTCTGCTTTCTTTCTTTTTTTCATTCTTTTCCGTCTTGGTCATTGACTGTTTTCTTTGTCTAGTTCTGTTGGCGGAGAAAACAGTGATTTCGGTGCATTGCTTCCATTTCCCCTATCTTTGTCCCCCTCCTCGGACCATCCCCATGCTCCGTAGATCCCATACATTTCTAATGTCGTCATGGTTGAGGAGTGTGAAGTGTGACACATTTGAATATAACATAGAAGACATTATCCCGAGACATTTTGTGTTGTCAGACGTTCCTTGAAAGGTTGTTTTGTACATACTTATATGTATATATTCTGGCTTTTGATAACGCTTAAAGCTATCCTTTTTATTCATTGCCAGTGGTTATTTTTGCAACAAATGTAAAATTATTGTATGTCTATGAGCTTTTTAAATGGAAAAAGGGGTTCGGCAAAATAATAATTTATAGAAGTAATTTCTATTTACACGAGAAGAATATTGGCTTTGGTAACTGTGTCACTTGGGTTCATCTAGTTAATTTGACTCCATGTTTTTTTTTTTTTTTCTATATTGTAGCGTACACCGTAATAGAAATTGCCTGTTGTATGAGAATATGGTTAAAATATAGACAACATTTGAATCCCTTCATCATGAGTAATTTAAAAGTAGCCCAGCCAGCCTTCACACCAGGTCCTCACCATCACTTCAGTATAGATAAAATATTCTGATCCATGTGACTATCCTTTTTTGCTGTTACATTTCACCATGTTGGAGTTTCTTGATTTTCCCTCACAGTTGATTTTATAGTTTTAAAGTCTACATTTTTTTTCACTCTTTCTTTCCAGTTAAACTTTGAACCATGGACATGCTTGTGTTTCTTGGAAATGGTAATTAAAATGCTTTTCAAAGAAAACATTTTTTTTGTCCTGTTTTTTTTCTTAGCAACTAACCAGACGTCTCTGTAAAATACACATTCCCTTTAGATATAAAGTGTAAATGTGATATTTACATGCACTTTGTAAAAGGACATAACCATCTTTGCTTATGCCTGATATTAAATCAAACTAGACCGTTCCTATTTCGGGTCGGTCACGATTGGCAACATGCATTCTGTTTGCTAAATGCCAGAATGATGAGCAACATGTTTTAAAACTTTCTTTTAAATGAAATAATTTAATTACTACTTAATGGAACTGCCTTCAGCAGCATGAACTTGTGCCAACATTGGGAACCGCACCAGTCCCTAAATGCAGCAAAAATCCTTCACATGATACATCCATACTTAAAAGTTGAGACGGTTGACTCAGACTTCGAGCTTCTTGGCTTTTCCTCCAAATGGAACGTTATGGCCAAACACTTCAATTTGAGTTTCATGAAATGATCAAACATGTCATCATAAATGAAGGTTTTAGTCCCTGGGTGTATTTACAAACAGTAAATTGGCTTTTTTTTTTTTTTTTTTTTTTTTTCTTTTAGAAAAGAATATAATTGATATACTTTTACTGTCCCACAGTGGGGAAAATCAGGCATGATAGTAGCAAAATCAAGTAGACGGAAAACACAAACGGTTAATTAACATAAAAAAAATGCAAAATTTATAGTTAAGCTTTACAGTAAAAGAGAAACACCATCATCGGAAAGGGAAAAAATTCTGGGCGTTGTTCAAAGATTTTTGTGAGTACTTTTATGTATTGTTTCATGGGACAACACTGAAGATATTCTGACACAATGTAAAGCAGTCAGTAGCTTGTATAAGTGTGAATTTGCTGCCCTGCGGCCCGGTTTTCACAGGGAAGGGATTATGCTCTGCTTCAGTCCACCACAGCGCATGTTGGCATTTATTGTTCCCTCAGTGAACTGTAGGTCCTCACAGCTGGCAGCTCTCCTGCAGCTCCAAACAGAGACACTCTGACAACCACGCTTCCTGGTCTGAGCACTGACAGGCCAACCCACCACCCCCCCCTTCAGACTCTGCAGCAATGCTTGCAGCACTCTGTTTTCAACAAACAACCTCTGGATAAAGGTGCTGAGCACGCACACTCAACTTCCTAGGCCTGTCCTGAGTGGAAGCTTTCCACGGTCTTGGTCACCGTGCAGCAGCTCGGTTTCAAGCCATCTTTATGTAGAGCAGCAATTCCCTTTATCAGATCCTCAGAGTTCTTTACCACAACGTGTTATGTTGAACTTAAAGAGGAAAGTGTGAGAGAGTTGACACCAAATTTAACACGCCCGCTCCACCATTGACACTCGAGACCTTGTAACACTAACAAATCGCAGGACAACGGGGAGGGAATATGGCTAATTGGGCAAAAGTAATTGACATCAATGGCTGGGTGTTGAGTTATTTTGAGGGGTCAGCAAATTAACACTGTCATGCAGGCTGTACATGTTTTCACATGAAAAGATATAGTAAATTATTTGCCAAAATGTGAGGGGTGTGCTCACTTTTGTGAGATGCTCTATGTATACATCTGGTTTCCACTGAAATGTGTCAATGCAGATGCTCACTATCAATACTTCCTTGGAATTATGCTGCCTTGCATCATGTCGTCAACACGCTATTTTTAACTGGGCTTTTTGTGCACTTTGTAAAAACACTATTTTTTAGGAAATGCCCCTCTGGAAATGAATACTTCAATACCCAGCTGTGTTTTCATTGTCATCGTTGTACAGAAAGGAAACACGCCACGAGCGAATAAGTGGTACAACGGCTTGTCTAAATACCCCTTTTAATCTCTAACACTCCCTTCATCTTTTCTACAGAGCATACACACAGAGGTGTTTCTTGCTGTTGTTTTCCTTGGTTGTTTGTACAGTAGCCCTGTTATTTTTTTTGTCTGTCACTGTCTTCGAGATATGCATCTGTTTCGCTTTTTAAGTCTTCTATATTTTTGCCATGTTAGCTATTCAGAAACCCTGTTTAGTTCTTGTGGCTTGTTTGAGTCAGTTGTGTATCATTGTAGTTTTTTTATTATTATTCAAAGTTATTCTATGTCTGTAGTCCTTATCTGTATCTTTGTTGCAGTTTTGTTCAGGAACTTTATATATTTTAATGTGTTTTATAGTTTAGTGGTGCTGTTTTGGCTCTTTGTAGCCACTTTGTGCAGCTTTGTAGTTTTTTTTATGCCAGTAACCATACAAGTAGCTTGTCTCTTCACAGTAACTATTTGTATCTTTGTAATTGTGCTTATTCTAAGTGAGGGTTGTCCAAAGTGCGACCTGGAGGCCACTTGCCACCCATGGATGGATTTTGTGTTGCTTTCAACTTCATCTCAATAATAAGTTGGCCCACCAACATAATATGTTGACTGAGAATTTTTTATTTTTAATTAGGGCAACATTATTAAAAATAAGTTAAAATATTCTTGCAAATGTAAATCTTTGGTACAACACAAAGTATTTGTCTTTTAATAACCACCTTTTTTACATTTTCGTTAATTTCATAGTACATAGTACCACACTTGACTTTTATGAATCAAAAGCTGCTTTTAAACCTTTTTTTTTTTTTTACAATTCTTCTAAATACAGCAAGCATTTTGAAATATGTTTTCTATCAAGCCCAAAGGAATTGGAAAACTGGATGACCATCTTTTCACAAGACTAATGTGCAAAGCCCTTTTTATGTTTTGTATCTACCATAATTTACACATCCCTATCCAACAGAAAATCTGACAAATTTCTTTAACCATTTTATTGCATTATTGTATTGTGTGGAGCAGGTACAAAAATGGCAGTATAATCTTTTTTGTAATTGTAAGTATTCAGCGTATTATGTATGGCTGCAGGTCAATTTAGCCCTTTGCCAATTCATACCTCCATTTCATGCAGCTTGCTATTTTGTCCTTACCTACTTCTGTCATAATCCTTGGACTTTGGTTTTGCATTTTTATCAATATATGGTTCTTGTTTACTTTTAGTTTTTAATGTATTGGCAAATATTCTACTTTTGTTTGTTATTTCAAAATCCTATATTGCATTGTGCTGTATGTTGTTTCACTTCCTGTTTCCCTGTTATTCCTCTTTCTCAGTTTTTGTCACCTGTTGGTCAGTATATTGATTAATTTTCATGCTGGTTGTTTTCTTTCTCAGGTTTGTAAACTTTTCCAGTTTTTCTGTGATAGTTTTTCCTAGATCTTGTTGCATACATTATGTTTGAGTAGAAAAAGTTATTTTAAATTGTCAGTTTTTAAAGGGTGTCCATTACGCCCCAATGGTGGATACAAATTGTTGTATCAGCGATACTAGATACACAAGGCAGTATTACCTATGCAAGAAAGTAAGTTACAAAGTGACCAAAATTATAACGGTATAAAATGGCAAACAGGGGCAATAACCAGCGGCCCATGCAGCATCAGCCAGTTTGTCTGTTACCATTGTTTAGATCCGTAGTGTTTTGTCTTTAAAGTTATATTTATGTAATTTTTTTCTTTATAGTTATTTAGAATACCTTTAAATTTGTTATGACCTGTTGCCATAACATTGTGTGATTTTGTTGTTTGGTTTCTTCAAATTAGTTTGTTCTCTGTTGTAACTTCTATCTTTCTTGTAGTTTTTTTAAGGCCTTTTATGGAGTTAGTTGTTTTTTTTTTACTAACTCTTTGTGCCTTCTGCAGTTTTTTTTTTTTTGCTTCATTGCCATTTAGTGATTCTGTGGCTGTTTTGGCTCTTTATAGCCAATTATAGGCATTTTTGCAGTAACTTTGTAATGCATTCTGTCTCTTCTGAAGAAGCCGTTAATGTCTTTGTAACTGTACTGCTTACTAAATATTCTGGATTCATATATACACAGCATGATTATGCACGCCATGTTTGCAGTTATTTTGTTTGTTTCAGTGAGGGTGAATCAATTTGCATTTAGTCTAGATGCGCATTAACTTTCAAAGCTTCTCTTGCTCTGTTCTGATTCTGAAAGAATTGTGGTGCTCATCAGTGCTAAAGACATGCTTATGTACATGGACTGTTAAGGCCTGCACAGTTTAGTTGATTATTGGTGACTTTTGGACTCAGTGGAGCAACAATGTTGATAAAAGCCGAACATGTAAGGCAAGGGAGTTTATTTACATGCATAAATCAATAGTTTTAATGTTGCAAAGTTATAGAGGCTCTGAAAAAGATTAAACACACCTTCCCAGCATTGATACAGAAGAACATTGGATTTTATAAAAGGCTCCTCTTTATTGGTTTGGGAGGAGTGAACATCCAGAAATAAACCTCCCTTATGTTTCTACAGGTGATTATATCTAGAACAATAAATAACTCTTTTAATGACATAAATCAGTCATCCCGTAGAAATCTGACAGTGGCATAGAACGCACATATGAGCTGTTAAGTAATTGTTTTATGGGGGGGAAAAAAATCATTATTTCTGAGGGATCTGCATGGTATTTCTGCACATAATAATCAGCACACATTTACAAAGATTTACAGCACTGCATTGTGGGAGATGGGAGTGCCTTTCGGGATATACTGTTGCCAGGCAACAGGAGGAAGAGATAAAGCTTGTCGTTAATTTCTAAAATGAGACTTAGGTAGAAAGCGGGGGGATTGGAGGAGAGGGAAAGCAATTTACATGAGTTAAATCAAGGATTTCACTCAAGCTTACAGATCAGGAAATACATTTTATAATACAGTACTGAGTGAAAAGTTAGGCTGTAATTATTTATTGTTCTTTTTTGCACATTTTTAATGTCTGATGCTCCACTTGAGAGAGACGGAGCACGACCTTCCAAACACATAAAGTATTGAATTTACATGGGAGCGTTAAAGTGACCACATTGTTAAAGAAAAGCATCCTTCACCATTTTGGATTTTCAGCATCTCTGAGCCCGAAGACAGCGTGTTGGTGGGAGATGTGGCGGTTCAGTCTGAGTTCTGCTCCTGTCTAACGGCTAGAAAAGGAATACGGTATTTGGATGGGACTGACACTGACATCATCCAAAAACACTGGAGAATTCTTAAGGATGTGGGTGGCTGTGAGCTGCTGTTGTCATGGTGATGTGTGGGATTAAGATCATGATGTCCCACCAGTCAAAAACTTCCAATTGTAATATCTAGGAGAGTTGGGGGGGGGGGGCTAAACACCCAGTCACCGTGTTATCATTGCCCCCAACTCTCATTTCCTGATGTTGCCCATCTGAGGAGAGCAGTCACTCTTTTTCCCTCTTTCCCTCCCTCCCCAGCAGTTGATTCAGAGAGAGGGATCTCTAAACATTGGGTCCTTTGATCGTCCCCGCCTCTTGTAATCTTGGCGAGGTGTACGCTGATGCAGCCAGACACATTGCCGCCTCGCAGAACCCGGGGAGACCTTGGGGCCCCGCCTTACCAGGGCGACCTGGCTCACCGGCTGCCCCCTGAGGTCCTCTCTCACCAGGCCTGCCATCGCGAGCGACGCCATCAACACCAGGAGGGCCTGTGGAGTCAGAAGATAAGGGGAAAATCTTGAGTGAGCCGCATGTTGATGACTGAAACCCAAGCGCATGCATGGATTACACCACGGACCGGACGGAATGCATTCATATATTAAATTTTTGTCTGTCAGTGCTGAACAGAATCAGTTCCCTTTAGCTTGAATTAGTTTGTATTGTTGCAATCTTTTCAAATCCCCACTCAAGAGTGTTGGTTAAATGGCTGGAGTTAATGATGCTATTAGAATACCTTTCCAGGACCCTATCCCATAGCAAAAGATGTAATGCCAAGTCCTTCAGGTACCTTATCGTCCCCTTCATCTTCTTTAGCTCTGCCTTCTGTGTGCAACTTTAATAGACATTTCCAACTGGTCCATAAAATGCCTGAGTACATGCAGTTCAATGGTGCTTTTATGTAGTGCTGAGGTGAAAAGGTTGCTGCAGCTAAAAATAAATTTTGTGAATATGTATATGAAACAGCAACTAGAGATTGGAAATCTTCCAATGGAGAAATAGCTGGACCTTTTGATTGTACTCGATTTTCGACACAGTTAACTTTTGCCGTGCTGTGCTTTACCTTTTTGAACTATAGTTATTGCATAGTATCAGTTATAGTTACCTGCAGCTCACAGGTAACATATTGGAGTGAATTTGCAGAAAAGTATTAAAATTCTGTGTGATAAAAGGCTGACAGCTAGCAAACAGAGCTTCCTTTTTGCTAATAATAGCAAATAATCTCAAACTGAAAATGTTCACATTAGTTGAATGCAATACTATATTAGAAGGTATTAAACATCTACACTTTCAGAAGAAAAGTGTTAAGTTTTTCACTATATTCTAAGCCAAACAACCTCAGTGTTACCATGCAAACATTTTGGTATCTGAGGATGCAGGTTGTGTCAATTTATCTGATCAACTGACAAGTCAATCCAGTCTGATGATGTGTTTGATTTGTCTCAGAAGTTGGAGCATACACTGCGTATGGGAATGGCATCCCTCCTATAATGCTTTCTGGTTTAAAATCGGAAAAACAGCATGATTTGGTTAGTGCGGTAATGCTAACTATTGTTAGCAATACAAGCCTTTGCTCTCCACTTTCTTTATTGAGATACTAAAGGAACATGATCATAAGCGTTGTATAGTACATTGTGCAATACTTACTTAAAAAATAGAAAATGCTCAAAGTATTAACTTGTATGTCCCTACAACGCACACTAGTGATGGGTCGATGAGGCGTCATGAAACGTTTCGCCACATTGCAACTCTGTGCCGATACTGTGCCGATACTGTGTCACTGAATACTGACACCTGCTGGACCTTAAAAATCCCTACAGGCAACCTGGTTGACAGAGTTAACTGACACTGATTTGATGACCAAGCATACACAATACAATTTAAATCATTGTATGTTGCATTGTATTATTTTATATTTTCATTTGAATTAAACATATATTTGATTTTTTTTTTAGATACAGTCAATAAATAATGTGAAGGAGGATGCTTGTGGACTGGCTTTTTTATTTTTTTACAAATGGTTGATCGGGCGCTGTGTTTAGTTACCTGACTGATATCATCTGTTCTGAAATCGGACATGCTGAGTATGACAAAGGGAGGAAAAACTACTCAGAGTAGCAACTTTCTACTCAGTGTAGATGAGCCGTTTTTTCTGAAACGACGCTCAGAAGTAGAACAAAGACGCACAGCGCAACCCGCCCAACCAAAAAAGCGTTGCAGAACCCATCCATCAGTGGTGCGCTCCGATCAGCACCTGGCGCTCACAGAGCGAGACTGTGGTACAACACCATCACACCAGAGTTGCAAAATAGTTAAAAATTAACCATTATTAACTGTTATTTTGTTTACAGTTCAGCTTGGATTTTCTTTACTGCGCAGCATAGCTCTGCTGTGCGCGCTGCTGTGCGCGAATGCACACGCGTGCAACTTAGAGGGAACAGAAACAGTTTGGCGCGTCAGTCAGTTCGAAACAGGCGCTGTATTGGTCACGTGACCGAAACAGTTCCTGTATCGGTCACGTGACTTTTCCGTAGCAATACACACATCGACACGGGTTTCGCTCTATGAGACCGACACATGCGCCGACGCATCGGTGTTGCCGGACCCATCACTAACGCACACTTTAATTTTCTATTTGGGGTAGCCATATTGGATTCCAAACTCAGGGCTGCTCCTCATTGGAATTCCAACTCAGTTATTCTATTTCTAACCGGTGGAGTTCTCAAGAGAACTTAAGAGAACAAAGCAAAATTACCATTAGTCCACAAAGAGTGCAGTAAACCTTTTGGATTTTGATTCAGACTCTTTTGTGCAGAGGAACTGAAGATGATATATTCCTGTGTCATTGCAGATTTTTTAAGTAATGATCAGCTTATTAGTTGGACTAATGTAGCCTTTTGCATCAACCAGTGTCATTTTGCACTTCAACATGAGAGTTTTTCAGTTGAGAAAACAGCAACAAGATAGTTCATTGTAAAAGGTAAGCGGTTCATAATCCACCAAAACAGTGTTGTGTCCATCAGATAATACAATTTTCTGATTAGGTTCTTTTAAATGAGCTAAAATCAGCTAAATAGAACAGGACCTGTTACCTGTTAACAGACATTTGACTTACAAAATTCGTGTAAGTCTCACATAACAGCAGAGCAGTCATTAAACCTGTTCAGGTATTTATTTTAGAAATGCCAAATATTTGGGGATTCCATAATTCTTTACGTTTTTGCTTTGATCTGAACAAAAGATGTTCTGGTATTCATGTTTTACAAAGCTGCCAAATAAAACAGTGTTGAACCATAAATGTGATGTTTTGAGGGTTGTTTTCAAAAAAGTCAAACAACAGAATAAAACTCTTCCAAGAGCGTAGTTAATCGGTATTTATTGTCAGAGCTTTCAGTTCCTGAAATGATGAAGACACGGAAAGAACTAAACTGTTTAAACGTAGATACATAAAGCCAGAGAACAAAGGAGCAGTGACGATGTGCACAAAAGTCTAAAATGAAATAGACTATTTTAACATATACACATATATCCTAACACTCAAGTTTGAGATGAATTACAAAATCTAGTTTTTATTTCTCTCTTTTTTTGGAACTTTTAACTATTGTTGCAAACTGATACATTGCTTTCCATCAATTTCTATTGCAAGAAAATTGCTGAATTGGGTTGCTAAACAGTCTGACTTTTGTCCTCTTTTGAACCTAATATTTTAGGTTCTAGGATATAAAGAACTGTGCTGGGCCTCCGTAAAAAGAAATGGTGGTGTAGCTTTAAGCACAACTCAGGTTATGTTGTTAGGAGACCACATTTATAGTATTGTTAACTCTGTGGGTCGTGGAAATGTTATTGTAGACGGAGGATTCTCAGTACAGGCACTAAATGCTTCTGACCGGTGTAAAACAAAGTGTAGTAAAAATGGTGCAAGAAAAAGAAAGCCTGGAGGGTGAGAGAAAGTTGCAATAAAATGCACAGAAATGTCAGACAAGTTATTTATAGGAGCCGCTTTGGCAGTCTGTATATCACTATCAAGTTTGTGCAGCGTCTGAAGTTGATAAGAAATATAGCAAGACACTAAGAGGCTTGCACTGTCATCGATGATGGTATATATTGATGATATAAGACTTCTGGACTGTGAATCACTGATCAAAAACACCAAGGCATTCATTTTCTTTAGTCCAACCAAGGAACACCAAAACCTTGTCCCATCAGTCTTTCATTTGAAAAAATAAATAAATAGATTGGAAGATTGGAAATGCTATATTTAGGCCGCTTCTTTCTTTGAGTGATAATGATAACTGAAAATGGATAGTTTTAGTAAAACAAAAGAAGGTAAAATGAAGATGTAAAATTCTTTGGGAAAAATCCTTGTAAGATTGTTGGACGAAAATCTTGGTAGCTTGTTCGAGTTTACAGGGTTCTGTCCACAGAATATTTCACTGGAAGCTGTCATCTGGCGGTGATTGTCAAACGGTATACACTTGTGGTTGTAATGAGCAAAGACGCAAAGAAAACGGGATGGCTAAGATGGAGCAGTTCCCTGGCAGTATCCTAAAACGTCTATCCTAATTTGCTTCACACATTCGCAAATTATGGCCATAGTGCATGTGTGCTTCCTAACCATGCACATATTCAGCATAACAAGTCCCTGAGGAATCCATAGAAAGCAGGAGACATTTAAAAAAAAAAGGAATTGTGTTAAGAATCTTCCAATTTAAAAACAAACTAATATGCAAAAGATGTGATAAATTAGGTCAAGGGTGCTACTAACAATGCATGATGCCCAAACATTGCTTTCAATTTCTTTTGGCTTCATTCTTTTCTCAGAAATCTATTTGTATTTTACCAAGAAGCTCTTCACAGTACTTCCAACTAGTGATGCAACATGAAAAATTAGCTGGCGAGCCCAATCAAATGGTTTTCAGTTTGGTCAGCCCTGTCCGGTAAACAGCCGGTAAAAAAAAAAAGCTCTGAAATCTGATCTTTTTTCAATCATGGAACATAACATACCACCCGTCTGAACCTCTGTCAGTCATTACAGGCTGGATCTGAAAATGTAGGAAAACTTCAGGATTTCCCAGAGTTAGGGTAAGGATTTAAATTATCTTGGAAACACCGATGGAGGCTGCTCCTGAGTTCATTTACCGCTAATGCAAATATAAGATAGGCAGTTTAAAATGTTACATTTTATTAATTTTGGCTTTTGTTTCCTTTAATACATAAACCAAACTCTGTTTAATAGCCGCTGCTCTCTCGTCCTCAGACACAATGTGAAGTCACCTTTGTTCATAACATGAATGATTAATGATGTATTATAGTCCTACAAAGAAATGGAACCAAATGTCAACAATTGGAAATTGGTCACGGAACACCAATTTACATTCTAAGGAGAATGGAGGAATGCGTTTTATTGTTTTTCAAGTTCATTCACGTTTAAGAAATAACTCTCACTCTGTACTGACCTCTGACATAACTAAAAGTCCCTCTTATTCATTTTGTTTTGAGTTTGAGTTTGAAATATACATACTTGAGGTCTTCACAAACAAAGATTGAGGGTTTTCGCCAGTGAATTTATATAGGAAGGCACTTTATGTGGGTAATCTTAGTATAACTAGGTTAGAAAGGGAAATGTTCACCTTGTATCCCAGGAGGTCCTGGTTGACCTGGGTGAGGTTTACCTGAGTCTCCTCTCTCTCCCTTCGGCCCTCTCTTTCCTGGAGAAGGACGAGGATATTAGCGACTTTAGCAAAACCCACTGGGAATATACAAATGATACATCACTGCAACGCTGTGGCGTTTTACCTTTAAGCCCTGTGTTTCCGATCTGCCCAGGTCCTCCAATTATACCAGGGATACCACGAGTACCAGGTAAACCATGTGGCCCCTGGGGGCCAGGTGCCCCTGGTGGCCCAGGGGGCCCCGGGGGTCCCATTACACCCGTACCACCAAGCACAGCCCTCTTGTCGCTCACTGCCACTCTTTGCAGTCTCTCTGAACCAGAAAACAACATTATAATCCTTAATAAGCAGCCCTTTGATGGCTAAAAATGTCTGCTCATGACATGAAAGCGGTTTCAAGAAATTAGCAAATCTAATCCGTCCTACCGACATCGAAGGTGTATTTTTTTGGTACTGATGCTCACCCTGCAACATCTTTAGCACCACTTCAATAATATGCTGGTCAGACGCGTCACGCCCCTGAAGGGAATAAGAGAAGCCACAGCATCCCATTAAGAAAATAAACTGAAACCTTTAATGTTGTCACAAACAGTGAGTCCGACTTACCGTTGGTCCTGAAATTCCTGGCATGCCGGGTACTCCTCTCTCTCCATTAAGTCCCCTCGGACCTGGCAGTCCAGGTGGTCCTGGGTCTCCTGGTTTACCAGGGTCTCCGGTGGGTCCATTGTGTCCTAGGTCCCCCCTAATTCCTTGCTGTGAAGAAAAGACAACTCAAATGTCTAGATCCATGGAAAGTCAACAACAAGAGTCCAAAAGCCCCGTAACACACTCACTTGTCCTTTGGGCCCAGGTTCACCAGACATACCCTGTCAGAGCCAAGAAAAAAACATTAGCAAGTATCACTCAGAGGCATCATTTAATGTCTAGGTCTACTAGGTCTTGCATAAGTGCTAATACCCCGTAAAATACTCTTCTTCTTGCACATTATAACAATAGGGCAATGGTGCTTTAGTGGGAAGAGTAGTCCTCTTGCAATCAGAAGGTTGGGGGTTCCATTACAGCTTACCTCTGCCAAATGTTGATTTGTCTCATGGCAAGGCATTTAACCTCAGTTTTTTCATGTATGAATGTGTGTGTGTGTGTGTGTGTGTCTTTTTTAACGTATCATCATTAGTATGTGCATCTTAAAAATGGTACAATGTGTTTTCCTTAATCTCTTAATAAACCGTCACATGAGATGAGATGAGATGTCTGAAAAGATCCCCTTCTCACACATGTATGTTGGGTTCCCTGCATGTTTTTTTGACAAACAAACAAAATGTCGTAGGGCTACCTATGTTCAGTTATGGATTTATGCTAGCTGGTCGTCACAAAATTAGATTTGTGAAGTAATCTGTGGAGTGCCGGTCGCTGAATGTTCACTTCCTCCAGATTAACAAAGGCACTTCACCCCTTTCCCCGGCCGTGTCTTTTTATAGGCTTGCAGTTGTGACACGTTCTTCTTTTTCAGATGTCGCTCCTTCGGCTGTTCAAGGACGGGACGTTGTTTCATAACCCAACTCGGCTCATGTCTTGTCCACAACTTTATCCCAGATGTCTTCTTGCTCTTCATGGCACCGAGGCCGCCGTAGAACAGGTTCCCAGATTAAAAGATGTTGGAGAACATCGTGCAAACGCACTCCCCGCTTTTCAGATTATTTTTGAAAACATTTGTGAACCATTTCTTTTTTTTTTTTTTTTTTTACCTCGACTTGATGATTATGCATTACGTTGTGTTTGTCTTTCATGTAACATCCCAACTGAACACTTTGAAATCTTGTGGGCAATATGTGACAAATTTCAAGGGACATGAATACTTTTTTTTTTTCTCAAAGGACTGTATTTATAATGGAGTTTGGTCAATAAATGTATAAAAATGTAGCTCCATAAAAGCCAGGATACATTGCTGCTTCCTTGTTGCATAAATAGCTTCCTCGTCACCTGGATTATTATATGCATTTGTATGTAAATTCAAACCTTCTCTTGCTTTGTATGAATCACTCTGCTTCGCCCAGCTACTGTATATAAACCTTCTTATCTTAAGAAAGAAAATGTCCTTTTTTCAAAGACTTTGTTGCGGTTCTTTACAAGGGGAAGCTGGAAACAGCTTTACTGCGCGCTCTAACCATCTTTACCTTTTCGCCTTTCTCGCCAGCCAATCCCTCAACGCCCGGGTCCCCCTGGAAGCAACAGAGAAAAAAAATAAATTAAGAGCGGAGTACAGCTGGATGAAGGGAAATTATTTTGTGGGCACTGAGCTGCTGGATTCCTGACCAACCAGTTTGAAAAAGAAGCTGAAAGTTCTACTCACTACGTCTCCCTTCGGACCAACTTTGCCTTGGAAGCCCTGGTAGGAGCGAGAGAGAAGGGGAGAGAGAGAGAGAGAGACGGGTACGTGTAAATGTGGACAAATCCAGAATCCATTATCTTTGGGAACACACAAGAACTAAATATTGATTGAGGCCACTGACACCCCAGATTGTGAGGAAGGAAAAATGTTGTCTCAGCTCTGAAACAAGGAAGATGAGGATGCTTGGATTATCATTTATATTGCTTGCCTTATTCAATGATCTACAGTGGACCTCAACTGGGTTCTTTTCAGAAGGCAAACACTGCCCCCAACAGACAGGCCTGCATAACTACACTGTATTATCATAAAAAAATACATATATCTGGATAACATCACTTGTGTAGTTTTCTCTAACATAAGCTGTTCACAGACCTGGTCTCCCTTAGTTCCAGTAAGTCCCTGTGGCCCGGGGATACCGATAGGACCTCTTTCTCCTTTGCTTCCCTGTTGGAAAAGATAAATACGATGTTCAATGTTCACCCCGTGTTCGTCTTTATGAAATGCTTTCAAAACGACACATAATGCAACTTACAGGCTTGCCCACTGGTCCCTGTGCCCCCACCGGTCCCCGCTCTCCTCTGTCGCCCTGCAGAAGTAGTTTGAAGTGAGCTGTCTGGCTTAATTAAGTTGCTTTTGGATAAAAGAGGCGGCATGTTTATTACGATGTTTTATCTTTACCTTATAATAATAATAATAATAATCATTTATTTATTATTATTGTTGTTATTATTATTAGCGGTTTTTACCTTTGGTCCAGGGACTCCTTCCATCCCTGGCGCTCCAGGAATACCTGGTTCACCCTTACAGAGAGACAATAAATCAGCACATTTGCTCTAGCTGTTTCATCCAATTAAAGCTTGAAATACCTGGAATTTTTTTTTTTTTCTATACTATATGCCCACCAAAGGACCAGGAGTACCAAGCATGCCAATAAAGCCCCTTGGTCCAGGATCCCCCTGGCAAGACAACAGAATGCAGTAAGTAAAAAACAAAACAAAAAGAACAGAGATATGGAAAAAAACACATTGTGAATATAAAGCATCGAGCTAAAAGCTACCTGTACTCCAGGTTCTCCCTTTGCCCCCGGGGTGCCAGGTAATCCCTACAGACAGAATTAACACAGCTTTAAAACTGCATTTGCATTCTGCGCAGTTAGCAAACGCAGAGAGTAAAACTAACAGTGCAAGCGTGATTGCATTACTTCTGTCAATGAGGTGGTAAAAATGCCTGATGGGACAATAAAGCTACCTACGTGCGGCAGGCCTGAAGGCTTTCGCCTCGCTCGTTTGTGTGTGTGTGTGTGTGTGTGTGTGTGTGTTTGCGTTTAAGCGTATGACGCAAAAAGGATGAAAAACAGGCTACGTTCCAGTGCTTGAGTCCGTAGCAGCCCGAGTGTCACAGCAGTGATCACACAGCAAAGTGTGCATCTCATGCTCCATTAACCCTTGGTAAAAAAAAAAAATAATGCAAGACACACACACGCACCTACGCCGAGATGCACTCTGTGTGTTTCCCACTGGTCTGATAGTGATAAATAGTCTGCAGAGGCACAAGAGTGCCATTTCAAGGTGGTTTGTATTCTGAAAGAGAGCGGGTCAAGGGGTCTCTGTTGCCCTGGATGACTGCCCGGGAAAAAGCAGAGCTGGAACTCAAATGGATGGGTCTGATTCAACTTAATGTCATATTTTTCTTATGCATTTCAGCTTTGGCGAGCGGAGTAGGAGAACCCTACAATACGTTCCGAGTGACACTAAGTACTTAATGTCTGGAACGGCTTACAGAAGTATTCCGACCCCTTGACCTTTCCGCGTTATGCTATGTGACAGTCGCCAATTTCGGCGCGTCCTGTCAAATGCCTTAAATTCAGTGAGATTAGATTTTGTACGTTTGCGAACAGCGATGTTCCAGCCATGCCGCAGATTCTCAACTGGATTTGGTACCGGACTTTGACTGAAGCCTTCCCACACGTGAATGAGATTTAATTTGCAGCTGCAGCTGTACGTTTGGGGTCATAAAAACGTTTTCTTCCAGGATCACACTGCGTTTAGCTTCCATACATCGTCCCGTCAGCATCCATCTTAATGGCATGATCTATGCGTTCAGAAAAGCAGTCCCACCAGAGACCATATGCCTGTTAGTAATCTACTTATTTTGCATGTAGGCATAAAAGTTCAAAGTTTTTTTTCCACCCAAAACGGCCAGGTATGTGCAGTGCTCAACTGATAGTTGTCTTGTCCACATATTCTCCCACCTGAGCTGAGAACTGTGCAGCTCATCCAGAGTTCCCTTGTTCTCTGCACCCAGCCTTTCAGTTTAGGCGGATAGCCTTGTTTTGGAAGGTTTGCAGTTATATGCAATACTCTAGTCTTACTTTTATCGATAAAACGCATTAAAAAACAACAACTATATATCCTTTCTCTTTCATTTCACTCTTGTGCATCACCTTATGTGGGTCGATCTCATACATGGAGATGCGTTGTTGTAATGTGACAAATTGGAAAAAAAAGGCTTTGGGTACATAAAAAAAACAGCTGCATGATACAATCCTAAAAGATCACTTACAGCTGTCCCCTGAGGACCAGGAGGGCCAGGCATTCCGGGTTGTCCAGGAGCACCCTGCATAAAAAAGCGCAAAGAAAGAAAGAATAAACATGCTTTTATACAGACTCTGATCATCACAGCGGCAGGTGCAAGCTTACCTTGATTCCAGGAATGCCAGGTGTGCCGTCTTTGCCATCGATACCCGGAAGACCCTGGAATGGCAGGCGGATAAATCAAAGGACTTTACTTGGCGTGCTCCCTCAAAACACCAGCGAACAGACAAACAGAAGCCTTCCTTCACTCACATTCTCTCCCTTTTTGCCAACTCCCCCCTGCGGGCCCTGGATGCCTCGGCCACCCTGCAGGAAAAGAAAATGTCTCTGCCTCAGTGTGTGCACAGTGCCCATCAGAATCCCATCATCCAATCACGTTTTGAGGAACAGCGGTTGAGTTTGTCTACGACCGTGGAGGATTCACCCACTTTGTCTCCTTTTTCTCCCGAGTCTCCAAGTGGCCCCTGTGGTCCTTCCTCACCCTGTGAGAAATAAATAAATCACAATACTCTGAGCTTTGGTTTAAAATAATTGTGTGTGTGTGTGTGTACTTGTACTTGCAGCTGAGTGAGAAAATGTTTACACATTTTACTGTTTTGCAAGGACTTTGATGTAAAGTAAGGACCTTTTCCTGATTTTCACTTTTTTTTTTTGGGCCATGGGTTTTGGTTTAGGATTAAGGTGTCAAATAGGTTTAGGTTAGGGTTAGTTATATACTCCCAACCGGTTAGGGTCAGGGTTATGCCATAGAAAAAGTTGAAAACGAATGGAAGTCGATGGAAGTCAAGGTAAGGTCCTCACTTTCAATTTAAAACAAGGATGTGTGTGTGTGTGTGGTTGTGTGCAGGTAATTATTGTGTGTGTCTTCTCACAGGAGGTCCAGGAATTCCAACAGGCCCAACAATGCCCTTGTATCCACGAGGGCCCTGCCAGGGGAACAGCAAATTGCCATCAATCAACTGAGATCAGAGGAAAAGTTACGTTGCAGAAGCCTATTATTTATTGTGATAAAGGGATAATTACTGCTTAATTCTCTCTACTAATGGGAGCGGTGCAGAGAGCCAGCCACTCTTGTTTTGGCTCTAAGCCGGGGTGCTAACTTGGCTAACTCGGCTAATGTTAACAGTAAGATAGATGGCTACAGTGGATCATTAACTACAGATGGAGTCACCGTGGACCCAGACAACCCCAACTCATTAGCGAAGGAGAGAGATTTGTGTTAGCATCATTTCCATATGTCCCCATTGCTGGTAATGGATGGTGTTTGTGTAGAGGGGTTTGGTCTGGCGGTGCCTTCTCGGGGCTCGGCGCAGAATTAAAGTTGCCCTGCATCCATAGAACAAGCAGACCATAAGGTTCCATCTGAATTGAAGAAACAAAACATGGCGCTCACCGCCTCTCCTTTAGGACCCATCATTCCTGGATACCCCCTCAGACCCATTGGACCCTATAAAAAATTTTTAATACAGTGAGACAGAGCCTTGCCTTTGAGAATGGCCAGAGTAGGGCACTACAAATTCACAAAAAAAAAAAAAAAAAAAAAATCAAGTGAATCAACTGATGTTAATTCTGCAGCATACCGGGGGTCCTGGGATACCCTGTTCCCCAGAGATACCGACATCTCCCTTAGGTCCCTGTTTAAGAAAGAGAAAACAGACTTTTCGTTAGTTAGCACATCTACCCAAACTTACAGGAGGTCTAATTTTGTCTTGTGTGTGTATATATTTCATTCGGAAAAAAAAAACTTTAAACCTGTGAGAAAATACTTTTGAAAGTAGTTTAGACGGTTGTTTTTGATGCCTGAACCGACCTTTGATGGTTGCATACTGTGTATTGGCTGAGTCAAGCTTGATAGAGTTCTAGCTGAAGCTAATTAGCCAGCTAGAGCGAGCTAATCAAAAATTAATGGCCCAATCCAAATTTCCCCTCACAGATCCCAATTTCCCCTCACAAACACACGAACTTCAAGGTACATTGCTGCAAAATGCAAAATGGGCCGG
Organism: Fundulus heteroclitus; assembly: GCF_011125445.2. Classification (NCBI taxonomy): domain Eukaryota; kingdom Metazoa; phylum Chordata; class Actinopteri; order Cyprinodontiformes; family Fundulidae; genus Fundulus; species Fundulus heteroclitus. The sequence continues at coordinate 7,493,441 of NC_046373.1, forward strand.
AGTTAAAGGGGGTCAGAGCTTTCCTACTGTGAAATTTCCAGAGGGAAATCTTAACTTAAATGTTGCTACTTGCTCTTATGCACCAAAACCTGATCGGCAAGAACATTCGCAGCGTCCATTGGTCGGTTCATCTGGAATACACGTTGGACAGACAGCGTTTGACTGTCTTCACCTTGTGAATTTCTGTTAAATCTTTTCAGAGATTTCATCATGACTCTCCTTATGTGTCAGGGTTCCCCACTTTTATTTCACAGAAAGTGATTATAATATGGGAATAAACTGTAAATACTAACCAATGGTTTGTGTTCCTCACTTAAGATTTGTCATTTCTAATAGAAGTCAAAGGTATCTCAAAGGTGTTCACAAATCAAGTCAGCTTGACTTTGCAAGCAGTTCTATGTGTAAGGCAGCCATATTTGATTTTGAGGTCAGGTAGGTAAGAGAGCTCTGCCTTTTCCTATAAATCAATAAGTTAATCAGATGTTAAAAGCTTTGAAATGTTAAACCACAGGTGTAAATGTTTACAACTTCGTACTTGGAAATGTCTAATTCTAAGAAAAAAAGTCAAATACACTATTGAATTGCATTCTTCAACCAATTAAGAAGTGTCAACGGATAAGAATGATTGTTTTATCTCCAGCTACTTTTTTCACTTTTTTTTTTTTTTTTTTTTTTTTTACAAAATACAGGTCCTTGTTTTCTCTATTAATGCATGAAAGCCGTCGCTCCTAAGATTACCAGTAATTCCTTTTACATTTTATAACAGTTTTAAGCAACTGGAATTTTTTAACATTGCCACACTTTATACACTATACCATTAATAACAGTGCAAAAGGATTTTAGCTAAATTATATCAAGCCATTGATATTAAAGACAAACTACAGAGACATTAAGTTTGATATTCATCCAGGAGTTTAATATTATTCGTCGATAGACATTCATAGCTACGTTAGCTCAATGCAGTGAAGCCATTGCTCTGAGGATTACAGAGAATCTCTTGGACTCATACTGCTGACTGCAGGTCCAGATCAAACAGCAGATGGTGCTGTTTTCCCATTTAGCAGGATTTATGGATACTGTCTCCACAGGCCTTTTCAAATGTAGGACCTTTGCTGTATTTTCCTGACTAAAAAGGCGAGGCTGTTCTTTCGATATATTCATATTTATCGGACAAAAAATACACCATAACAATGTGTCTGGAGGTTGCCGAGAGGATTTGTGAACTCTTCTTTGAGCCGAGCTCTTCTTGTTGTTTTTGCTTAGTTACAAATAATAGGAAAATAATTGTATTTGCAAGTTAATTTGGGTCCATTGACTGTGTAAAATATTCAGTTAATTCAAATATGCACTCCAGTGTGGATCGCTTGTCTGTTTAAAAGTAACTTTCAAATATAACCTTTAAGCAGGCGTTGTTGCATTGAGTCCACATGTTCCGTATTAGGAATGAAATATGCTATCCTCAAATGTCATGTTTTTATTATCTGTAGGTACAAAACGTCAACACTGACCAAAACCGAGGCTTGGATATATCAGCCTTTATGTCAGCGATCTATATAAGTTGTCTGTGTTAATGAATGAAGTTGTTGAAATAAATGAACTTCTCATAAAATATTCAAATTCATTTAGTTTGACTACACACCGAAACGCATTAAGTAAAGCCATTTTGAAGGTGGCCTGCTTGGCTAATTGCAGAAGTACTTGAGAAATAGGATGCTATCTCTAACTTGATGCCTTTTTTTTTCTAGAGATGTTACAAATGAGTGTGCCAGCTTTAATTCTCGGTTCAAGTCATGTTTAAACGTATAATACGACATGATTCCTGTTTCTATAAGATTTTGTCTTATAGACACACATTAGCATCAAATATGATAATCCTAAATCAGCGGCGCGAAAACAGCTGTCTAACAATAACAGAAACGCAATATCTGCACACTGTTTACTGCCGGTGCGGAGATAAAGATTAGAGGCCTCCTCGCTCTCTTATCCAGAAGTGCTTTAGCATGCAGGAAGTGAAACATTTCTCCTCCGCTAATATCTAAGTCTTAGTCTGAGCAGCTGCTGGAGATGTTAACAGCTCCTGGCGGCTGTCTTTAAGAAGAAGAAAAGACGGAGCAACCTTGAGTCAAGGTAGGCCCTCTGAAATCCTGGCTGGGCCTCTGTGGAGTGGTTACAGGGTGAGCTGAGCGTTTTCAGCACCAAAGCGTTGCCAGAAGGTCCATTGTGTGGGAAGATCAGGGGCTAAGTCCTCAGACTCGGCTAGCCACTCCCTGGGAGCCTGCGGTGTGCTCATTAGCTCTGCTTAAAACGGCAAGGTGAGAGGTCCGCATGAACCTTGGCCCTCTCATCCTCCCCTCCGTGTACCTGGCCGCTCACCACCTCTTTCATCTGGCATGATGCTTGCAGACCGCAGGTCCGGGCCCCGGCCTCACTAATCGCAGCCAGATTAGTGCAGTCATGTGCCTCGGGGGGGGGGGGGGGGGGGGGGGGGGCTTCAATAGAACTAATCCCTGCCTCCTGTGGTTGTCAGCAGTGGCTCAGTGCACAACACCGTAGAACATAAACACACATATAGGTTCTTGTGTACTGCACAGCTCACCGGTCTCCCTATGCTCCCGGGGTCTCCGAGAACACCGGCACGCCCTTTGTGTCCCTGGAGAGCAACACTCAGTCAAGGTGGTGCGGTGGCAAACTTTGCAACAGTACATAATGAGACACAACCCTTACCTTGACACCCTGCAGTCCCTGTGGGCCTTTAGGTCCCGCTGGGCAGTTGAGAGGACACTGTTTCAGACATGCAAAAATACAGATTAGGAGAAGTGAAGATGTGCCAAAAATAGCGAGATGCTGAACGGGAAAGGTCTCACCTGAAAGTCTGCACTGCCTTCCTCGAGACCAATAAACTTGCCTGGAGGACCCTGGACAGACATTTGGATACATGGATGAGGGAGGCATTCTGTCATCAGTGGGCAAAGAGTTACCTCTTCTCTCCCATGCTGAGTCAGCACTCTTCCCATTATTTCCAGCAACTCCTCTCCCTATCTTTCCATCGCTCTGCTTATAGATTAAATAAGGAACGGAGGTCTCTCAGGGGACGGATGTATTACCGCTGCAGACAGGTGAGACACCCCGCTGATCTAATGGGGGGGGTTATTTATCCTTGGACAGTGCTAAAGTTAAACAAATACACTCCTCTGGGCAGGGAACATCATTCTAGGTGAAGACACTCCCATCTGCGCCACCACGCCCCCCCCCCCCCTCAAGAAACCTAACTCTCAGAACGTTTTTGGTGCCTCTTCTGTTTGGGCCGGTGCAAACAGCTCGCTGGGATCGCAGCGGGCCTTTTCTTGCATTTGAACATATCGAGTGCTGTCTCTGCTGGAACAAACAACGATCCATCTTCGTAGTTTGTCGCGGCCTTTCATTTTGCCCTGTAATCCCAACCAAAAGCTCTTTCAATTAGACCGACAGAGCTATAAGCCTAATTAAGTCCATGTACTCCTGTTAGAATATTTACTGATCCCCTGCAGGGTGAGACATACTTTATGTCGTCAGTCATGTGAAATGATCGAGTTAAAATTTCATTCGAGAAGCACTCGGTGTTTGATGCTTAAATGGAATATTAAAGGCACAGTTGCAGAGTTTGGGAAATCCAGGTGACTCGGCAGCAAGGGGAGCTTATCTAAGGCTGTTCCTCTATCTAAGGCTGCAAATAAGGTACTGTTCCCACAACCCAGACCGTAGAGGATGGCTGAGGCCACCACAGAGTGGATGAGGAGCACACACTGCACAGCAAAAGATCTCAGTCTCCTTGGTAGGTAGAGTCTGCTCTGACCTTTAATGTAAAGAGCATCAGTGTTGTGATTCCAGTCCAGTTTACTGTTCAGCTGAACGTCCAGATATAAGAGAGCGATATTTCAGGGACAGGTCCCTGGATGTTCCGTGGCTGTCCTCTGACTGCTCTCTGACTATTGCAGTCGTCTGGGGACTTTTGAAGGTGATGGCCAAGGGAGTCGATAGAAAAGTCTGCATTGTAGAGGCGAAAAGGAAAGGTGCCAGCACAGTTCACGGTGGGGGCACCGTACTGCAGACCTGCCCTGTCTCCGCACATGCAGTGGTGGGCAGTGGGATATTCCAAGAACCCCTGGAAAGGGTGGTGGTCCACACTGAATATGGTTGAGGAGCAACCTCCTGAGGGTCTTCATTAGTAGCAAGGTCAGTGCTGTAGCCACTGATGTCCATGGCCATCTCAGTTCCAGTCAGATAAGACTTTGCTTTCTCCATACGCTCCTTTAGGTTAAATCTAAATCTGCTGAAAACCTTGGGCTTAACTGTACATTTGAAAGACCATAGGTGGAAAAACAAATATGTCTATTTAAAAAAATTATCAAAACTTTGAGTGATATAAAATCAAAAGGAAACAAATTATAAAGAAATTGTATCCACATCAAAGCATAAATGTTGCTTTGTTAACGAACACTGAGTAGATACATTTGATGCACATAAACTCCATGTTTCATTTGACCAACTAATATGTAATCCTTGTGTTTCCATAAATTACTGTTGACAAGTCAATTGTACCACAATTTCCCTTTACAAAAACGCTGAATAGAAACTTACTGGCTTGCCTGCAGGACCAGGGAGACCCGGAGGACCTGGTGGCCCCAGAACACCCTATACGATGGACAGGAAAGAAAATGGGCACACACAAAAAAATTACTGGTGTATAAACAGGTACTGCAATAAGACAAGTATTGCATTCCACAGCAAGCTACAGTTAGCTGGTCCATCATAGCTAGCTGTAAATGTGCTGTTGCAACCACAAGTCGGTGGTAAAAAGATGGGTTTTCTATCCATTACTGCTACCACAGGATGGTGGTAAGAAAAAGTGTAATACATTCTTTATATCACCACCTGACAGTGACAAAAACTGTGATTTCTAGCCTGATACCCCTTTGCAGTACTTTACTACCACAATGTGGCTGTATATTAAGATGAAGCATCTCAATTTACAGAGCAGGCACTGGTTGTCATATGTCTCAACTGCCACAGGGGGCAGTAATACGATGAGATTTCTGTACTGTTGTAAGGCCAGCAATTGGTTGTTAGCACTGATACAACAAGGTCTGACAACAGTGAGGGCCAACTATTTTACTACAAGGCCGGTTACTGATTGGTATGCATCGCTGCTACCACAGGCTAATAAGAAGAGCCTTTAATGTGACTTCAAGGTCGACAATTGGTTGCGGTGTGCTGCCGCATCCGCAAAGTGCCGGAAATGACAAGAGCCTTCTATACTGCTGTGACACTGGCATCTTGTAATGCATCCATGCTCTCACAAGTGTGCGGTAATAAGAAAAATCTGTTCTCCATTCAAGTCCTGGAACTGGTGACGATGTACCGCTGTTAACACAAGGCGTCAGCGGTGCACTTGCTAAAGTACAGCTATTTTGACCGCGCTCGCGGGTAGACCTTTGATGCTAAATTAATATTTAATTTCTATCTCTTTGATGTTATCTTTTAAGTCATAGCTTTAATTCCTACATACATCAAATGGTGTTTATCATCGATTGTTGAGACAGGCTGTTTGTGTTGGCTGCAGCAACTTCTGAACTCTGCTGTTCGCCTGCTGCAAACTGATGTAAGACATATCGGACCAAACTAGAAAATGGTTTTATTTACTCACTGGCATAATACTCTGAAGAAAATAAAATAAAATAATAATTCTAGTAAGTAATATACCAGTGCAGTTTATCTTGCAGGGGATGTTTAACCAATGCTGCTCTCCTACCTTTGGTCCAGGTTGTCCAATTTGACCTGGAAGGCCGATTGGCCCCGGGGCACCCTGTATACACACACACACACACACACACACACACACACATCCACACAAATACAGCAAAATAGACAAATAGTGCAAAAAAAAAAAAGGAACATTATAATATACCCATTCTATTTCCAATGTTTTAAGTGATGTTTTAAGTGATGTTACAAGTCTAAGCAGTTATTTGTAAAAGCAAACATGTGACTTACAGCCAGACCTGGAAGGCCGAGCCCCTGTGTGGACAGAAAGAGTGCAGGGTTCATTTACAGCCATATAGGAATATCCATCAGATCACTAATGCTTTAGAAAAGCTAATTAATGAGGAGAAAAGTTAGTTAATTGATTATGCGTGTGTAATGCACCGATGCATGCTAAACAGTGCTCACAAAGCCAGGAGACTGGCAGTTTGTTTACTTGGTATTTTACTTAGAATCAGCTAGAAGCCAGATAATTAAGGAATTAGGCCTTCACGGAGGACATTTAGCCCATGGGGCAGGATTTTGTGTCAGTGCAGCGTTAGACAGCTGGATGGTCAGCACAGCCCCCAAACAGGACACCCCATAATGCTGAATAAAGGATTAACTAATTGTGTTGCACCCAAGCGTTAACATTGAATAACTGGACTGCTTCTGGAGAATGTGAGGCAGACGGACACAGAGCACCACCTAGTGGTGTCCGAGTGTGTTACATTGGGTTTTCTAGTAGGTTGGTTTGAATGACTGGTCTCCTTTTAATGTGTGAGAATGTATTTTTTCTTTTATCAGTTAAAGACAACATATGTCACTTCTGCCCTCAGTGAGCTAAAAGGGGTTAGACACAGCTGGTTAGGCATTCAGGCACAGCAAAAAGGCTACCGGGGGGGGGGGGTTGCCATATGAGACCAGCTGGGATGCAGTCTGCTACTTCATAAAGCATCCAGGCATCAAGCGATGATGCAGATTGATCCACCCGGTCCTAGCTTGTTTTCTTAAGTATCATGGCAATGTTTTCTCATTTACAAAAGCTGAACCCTGAGAAATTATAGTAAGTGTGTCTAACTTGAGCTGACCTTCTGATATTCTAGGATGTTTTTTTTTTTTTTTTTTTATTATATCCTATCAATCCTATCAATCTCTCAATCAAACACATCACACACAAACTGTGTTCGGTTTAAATCAAGGTACTTTGAAGATGTCAAAAGTTGAGCTTCTGGTTAAGTTGCTCAAAGCATTTTTGCATTCTGCAACAGGGTAGGCGACATGTGCTAAAGTAACATTCATATAATAATATGTCATAGGCCAACTGTATCACTACTTAGCGATCCTCTCACCTTTAAGATGTTTGAACTGAATTTTGTTCTTCCTTTCTGAGGAGCTTAATCAAAACCATTTCCAACAACAAAGCACAACATGTGCCTCGATGCACGTACAACCATTAGATTCCCTTCAGCTTTATCAACTGCCTTTATTCTCTGTGCCATGGATTCAGCAAGATGTCAGAAAGCCTCTTCTGGGATTGTTGCGCAATATATGGCCGCCGGTTTGTCAGTTGCACATCCATTTAAATCTCTCCATCCTCTAAATCCCAAAGGTGCCCTCGCAGAAGGAGATCTGGTTGCTTTAGAAGCCAAGGGAGGGCAGTCAACTCGCCGTCTTGTTCAAGAAACCAGCATGAAACCAGAAACATGGTCGTGTGTGGACAATCCCAGTAGATCCGCGTTTTATCAAACACAGCAGCCCCTCTGGTACTAAACCCTGCATTCAAAGTCAGTTACATCCCCTTTCGTCCTCATTTATATGCTCAAGTTGAACTTCAGCAAGCCTTCTTTGGTATGTCTAGATACTTTGCTGCTTCACAACTACACAGCCAATACCTGTTAAAGTGGCTGGGGAGCGTATGTTGCCTGCTGGTGTTTAATTTTAGTCAGACACTCTGCAAATAAGAGCAATGTGTTCCTGAAGTTCTGTCTACAGGCTTCCAGTTTGGAGTTGTTTTTTTAATAATCTCGCTTCTGATGAAAGGTGATACTTACTGGACGTCCAGGCTCTCCACTTGGACCTGGCTGACCCTGTGAAGAAAAAAAAAAGAAAGGTCACATGCTGTAATTTGTAGGTTATACTCTAAGTCAGTCTCTTTACATGTAAATAAAAGGCGTGGAAACAATGTGTCTGTTCATATTTTGTCTGGGCTCCCATATGCCAATGAAATCCAGAGTTGTTTTAATCGTCCTGATCGTTTGTGAGCAGAATTAAATACGCCGAGGTGTGCCATGCAGCCTTTAAAAGCAGCACGTAAAATCACGAAAAACATAGACAACCTAGTGTATAGCTTTAGGACCCCTTCAGTGCCGTTAAAGCTCACCTTGCCCTGCAGGCTGGCATATTGAAAAATGCATTGCACAGATTCTGCTTCCCTTAATATAACTGTCTGATAATGGACACACTGAAATACTAACCTACATACCAAACCAAGATTTGTTTAAGTATCATTTACGCCCAATCTTTGACAGAGCAATTAATTTCATTCATGAGTGCATCGGTAAAATGATGATAGTGGTAAAATTAAAGTCATCTTCCTTGTACTCATCATTAATTAATAATAATCCAGATTTTTTTTTTTAAAAAAGGTAGTACATCAAATGGTCCTTTCTAGATTTAAATGAGGTGAAAGATATTTATTTATGCTCTGCTCTCCTGCCAACACGGTGGACAGTCTTTTCTATGTTAAGGACAATGCTACAGGACTCTAGTGGTTTGTCCAGAAGGAACAACGCAAAAACTACTGGTACATCTCAAAATGTTTAATATTGTGAATGAGTTCATTTTTTGTCGCTCATGTCACTACAAACAGAGGGGAATGTTTTACTCTGTATTTCTTGTAAGTTTCATGATTGTGGCTTACAGACAATGAAAACCCAAAATCCTAGGACGAGTATTTCTAAACTCATGGTGTCACCCCCTAATCGGGTAATAAGCTCAAAATATTCACCTGGTCTCTGAACAGTCTATCAGTCTGGGTTAGCAGGCTGCACAGTCATGGGGAACGCTGCTAATCTGACTGATGTCCAGAAGAGGCACCCTCAAAAGGTCATTGCTAAAGAAGCTGACTGTTTACAGACTGCTGCGACATAGCATATTCATAGAAAGTTGAGTGGAAGGAAACACTCCAGTGTGAAAAGTTAGTTATCTCTGTGGCACCAGAAACTACTGCAGCCTTGAGAGGATTATATAGCAAAATCCATGCTGTAGGACCTGGTACAAAACAAATGTATGCTTTATGTTCTGAAATGTATAACATAGTAATTAAAAACAATTGATTCTATATTTGTACCAAGACTATTTGAAAAAAGACTACCGGTGAAAGAAAACATCTTCATCCTGCTGTGCTTTCTTGCACTTGATGTTTAGTTTTTTTATACAGCAGTATTAAAGTGGTATATTTCACCCTATTTGTAAAGAATCTATATAATATGTGACCTTCACTTTTTGAAAACAATAACGAAAAATGTTAATAAACTCATTCAGTTTCATTTATACAGCACCGATTCACGACACATGTCATCTCAAGGCACTTTACAAAGTCAAAATCAATCAAATCATACAGACAGATTCAACATGTGTTATGAATTCTTTGGGTATGACTTAAGAGGCCAAAACCAGGCTGTACAACTTGACATGACCTGGAGGGCTTTTAGGTCCTCTGAGCATCGTTTCTTTGCTAAATGTTTTTTTTTTTTTTTTTTTTTTTTTTTTTTTTTTTTTTTCTGATCGGGAATGAAGGTCCCAACAGTACAATCATAACAGGCCACAAAAAGTTTTGCTCTTTTTATTTTTTTTCTGGTATACAGTCATATTGAATAAATTAGTACATTACTGTAAGTGTCTTTCATCCTCCAAAATGCTAATTTATCAGCTTTTTGTAAGAGCTGTTCACACTTGCTGATGGTCAGTTAATTAAGTGAAATCTATTGGCTAAAACTGAATTCTATTTATACTCTTAATTTCTAAAACAATGTCCAAATGCTGCTTCTTTTTTTTTTTTTTCAGGATCATGTAAGTCATGCGGTTTATTTCATTTTAGGAGCTGGCAGAGAGCAGATGTGTGTTTTATTTTCTGAATGTGTAACCTAATAATTAAAACCAGTTACCCCATATTTTTAATAAGACAAAGAAAGTGAATAAGGACTTCAAGCTAAATAAAGCCTCTTCATCCAGCCATACTTTTTTTTACACTGGACATTTTCCACACTCAGCTTTTTCTTTACAGCGGTAAGGTACTGCTGCCATCTTTCTGCATGACCTACATATTCAGCTGACTGTTTAAACACTTGCCTTTGGGCCGGGGCTACCGATTGGTCCACGATCACCTTTTGCTCCAATCAAACCCTGGAAATAGAAAGAAGGGCAGAGAAACCAGTGATATATCTTAAACAAGGTTGTGGTAATGAAACACAGAAACAGTCACAAAGGAATTGTCTGCTTACACTGTGCTTTCCAGGGGGGCTTGAGTGACCTTACAACTGGGTTAACCACACATTTGATTAAAGCTGACTCTGTTCTAGTGGGTATTTGGGAAATAAAGCTGAAAGCGAGGTTTTTTGTGAGATTCCAGGGCGGATTAGTGGGTAAATCTCTGGAAAACGCATGCATGGGTGAGCTCTTGTTAGCGTGTGATCTGCTGGCAATGAGGCTACACTTTCCTGCCAGTTGAACCAGCAAGCTGCAATGACTGATCTCAGAAGCTTCGACTGAGTTCGTTTCAGATACCCCGTACAATTATTCCTTTTTAAATGATTATACATTGAACTGTTTCTTTATCTGTGGCCAAACAAAATGTAATCCTACTGTGACCGTTGGTATAATGATTTCAAATAGAGCAATCCTCAAGGCACTAAAGTAACAACAAAGCAATAAAAAAGCAATTTATATCTTTTATTCCCCCTATTGCTCAACCTCTGCCCACCGTCAATCAAATCTGCAATAAAATTAACGTCCTTACCAATATCAAAGGTCAAGAACCAAAGTCTGAGATAATCCAAACCTTGCATATACCGTGCCCTGTATTAGTACTTCTTGATTTTTTTTAAATACTTTTGTCATCTTACAAACACCAACTTTAACCACAACCACCCAATTTCAAAGAATTCAAGCTTAGTTTTCAAATCTTATAACAGATTCTCTTTTGAACTGAATCGAGGAATCCAATAGGGGCGCAAATGCATGAAACTTTTTTATATTATAGTTTTTTTTTTCTCATGGTATTGAGATTGATATCATCATCATCATCATCATCATCATCATCATCATCATCATCATCATCGTTGACTTCCGAAGGCCATTGAGTCCACCAGTTTTATTCAGGGATGTCAGAGTAAAAGGTGCTGTATGTCACATTTTTCAGACTTTTGGTTTGCAAAATATCATCTGAATGAAATTTAGCAAAATGAAATAACACAGCATCAAAAGTTTTAAACCCACCTTATTAACATCCTCCTCGTTATTGTGATTTGCTTATTGTGTTTATTCGCCATACTCGTCATTTTACTACTTCGTCTATTTGATATTAATGCACACCCACCTGTCAGTATTTTACTGTGATCGCCTGCTTGCATAGTGTTTGTATTTGGTAAAACGACCAACATAAAATTGAGAAAAAAGGTGGAAAAAACAAGAGGAGCAGCGCCTCTATCAGCACGGCTCTGGGAGGAGAATAGAGGCGTGTTGAAAGGTAAATAGATCACTGATCAAATAGGTGACTTTAAAGCATATATCAATGGGCCTTTCTCTCAGTGCATCTTGGAGCTTTTTGTGCAGCAATCAAAAGTGAGGGAGGATTGCATCACACAAGCAAACTTAATATGACCATTTAGGCTACTGATATTATCATGTACAATACTGAAAAATACTTTCTCATGTCTTTTATCTTGTCTAGAGTATTTATGTATATATTTTATGTCACTTTTTTCCATTTCTTCTAAAATGTTTATTATTTAAAACAGTTCTGTAAACAACTAAAAAAAACAACGTGTATAGTACAGAGGACATTCACTTTTTATTCATGATTATTCAATATCTTTCCTATTACTTATTTACCCAATTTATTAGGTTAGTAGAGCCACACCTGGTAAAATTCTGAGAAAATGCTAAGATTTTTCCTAAAATGACGTCAGTGAGAGCAACTTTTAGTTTTAGGATTCTTTGCGAATACGAGCACTGAATTTTTTTTTTTTTTTTTTTTTTTTTTTGCCCCTTTTGAGATTTCTTCATTACATTGTGGAAACTGTTTATTTGACTGGTACTCTTAAGTTTTACCTCAAGTTATAGTTTAAATTAACTGAAGTCTAAGCAGCTGTCCCCTGTGACACTGAAGTCAGCATTAGATCTGTTTGAACATCTGTTTGAATTGACTAGTTTGAAAAAAACAATGCCTTTTTAATACATAAAAAGTAAAAAGAGCACAAGAAAAGATCTAAAATCAGAATAAAAATAAATTTAAAAAAATCTATTGACATCTAGTGAAATCTGGATTTGATTATCTTTTTGAAACATAGTGTCTAAAAGTCTCTCAATTCTTACTAAAATATATATATTTTTTAAATCTTATAAGATTAAAAAGTGTTTCCACATGCTCTAATTCAGCCACCACGATGGGACCGCCAGCGCCATGTACAGGTCAGCAAGAAGCTCCCAAAGTCTGTTACAGAATTGGAGAAACTTGGTTATAATACAGCCCACTGCTTGGGGGCGGTAATGTTTGAATCTGCTGTTTAACAAGCTTTGAGACGCGAAAGAACAAGTCGTCGAACACCATGATTGGGTATGAAGAACGAAAAAACAAAATGAGACAAAATGATGACATTTCCCACCAAAAAAATGACTAAACATTTCTGCAAGCACAATCCTGAATTCATTAAGTTTGGCTTTGTTAAAGGATGTAACAATGCAGAGCCCAGAGTGTGGACTGATGCTATTAAACAAAGCCTTCAAAGCCTTCAAAATGAAGGCGCCATCTAGAAACCGAACGCTCCTGGGTCTACCGGTGGATTTTTTTTCAAGAGAAAGGAATGTGGACTTCAACTGCTGGAAAGGCCGGTCGAGTCACTAACTTCTAACTCAGTCTGTTTTAAACCTTGCAGCCAGACTTGGCTTGGAGTAAACAAAGCATTCAAAGTAGCAGAGCATTTGATTCTGCCTGCCGCTGCGGATATGTGCCCTGAGATGATAGGAGAGGCAGCGGCAAAGAAGTTGCTGACCATCCCACTTTCAAATGAAACGCATAATAAACACTAATTTCCTGATTTTTTTATTTGTATGAATAGTTATTTTATGAACCTTTAATTTCATTCTGGTCGCAGTTTGATCTCTTCCACCCTTTTTCTTAGCGTGTTCATAATCTGATTGTATGTGCAGGTTTATACACACTTGATAAATAAATGCTGTTGTGATCATCAGATAACGTCATTTCGAATGACAAGTTAATAGCTTGTGTTACTTGTTTGTGGATTTGATTTAGATTAAATCCAGATCAACCAAAAGTGTGACCAGTTTGGTAAACCATTGGATTGTTGATGTTCCAACTGGGCCCGGGGCCAATTTGGACAGGAAAAGTTGGGCCCTGAGGTCAAAAAGGTTAAGAAGCCCTGCGTTAATGAATCTGTATGCAGAGCAGATAAATCAAGTCCAAGCTTAGCCAGTCCAACAACTGTCTTCCCAGGCTGGATCCGATCCTCTTCCTCTTTCTGAAGCTGAGGGGGATTTTTGAAAGGAGTGCGATGACCCGGTGTGTTTCAGCTGTTTGTTTGGAGCATGCTTGTCTTTCGCGCCTTTGCTCCAAAATAGTCTGCAGATGGCATCTGACCACGCAGACTATTTTGTGGTATTTCTTCACACTTCCATTAAAAACTACTGGAAAAGAAGCCATGGCTCATGCTGTGATTTATCTTCTAATGTTGATTTAAAAAAACAACAACACTATTTCACAAAACAATTCACACTATAAGGATAAGAATTTATCACCAAAGGGTGAACCCAGTGACTGATAAATTGTGTGATACTTAGCAAAGTGGTTAATTTTAATATAGAAATGGGACTTTTTCCATAGTATAATAAAAAATAGCATAAAATACAACAAAGGCACTGGGAAATTTCAATTAAATTGATCACAATACAAAATCCGTTCCCACACATTTTGTGTGCTATCTTGTGGCCCTGAGTCGTTTCAGATTATATAACTTGTGAACTGATTCATGGCTCTTTTGAAAAAAAAAATGTTTTGGAGACACCTGTTTGTTTGCACGTGTATCTGTTTTGACGCATATCCTCCTTGATTTATCACCTCCCAAACCAAACAACCCCGCCCTCAAGGGAATCAGAGACTCACATCAAGACCGTTTTCTCCGGGAGGTCCGTCGGGGCCGGGCTCTCCTGGCTCTCCCTTTTGTCCCTACAGAAAAAAACAAACAGCAAGGTAATAGCTCCTTAGGTGAAGGACAGAACTTTTATCATTATGTATATACAAGTTTATATTTATATATATATATGTATATATATATTTATGTGTGTGTGTGTGGTTGTATTTTTCTTTCAATGAAAAAATGGGAACTCACGAGTGGGCCGGGGGGACCAGGGGGTCCTTTCTCTCCCTGCAGAAACATACAGTCGTGTTACGAAAAAGTACAAAAATCCAACATCAGCTATTTTTAGAAACTTGCTTATTTTCTCTGATGATGGCATTCTTCTTGTTCTTCTTCAAATAACAAAACTACAAGCGTTTACAGAGATAATGCAGGATTTTTTTTACCTAAATACCATTTGAATGAATTGGCTATGTTTTCAATCACAAAAAGAATTACATGTAATTGTTTTTCTTCATTTAAATTGTAATTTTATACGAATACACAACTTATTGAGAAATTGAGACATCTTTTTAATGATACTCTGTCTGTAAACGCTGCAAGCCCGTCATCCTTCCACTAAACTTTCTAAATCCATTTAGAAGCCAGTCAAGAGAGAATTTAATGACATGCTTGGAACAATGGTTGTTCCATGCTTGGAACAATGACTGACAGTTTCCTAAAACCTTGCTGGGTTTTGCATTTGTTAAGTGAAAAATGTAGATTTTAGAGCAAACGTCCAAACAGACGTCTCCCAGCCAGGCTGTTTCCTGCCCCCCGCCAGAGCTGCACGGCAGACTCGGCTTTATTCCCACAACCTGCCTTGAAATAACTCGCATGTATCACGTTACTGTGACAGGAACTCAGCACCGGGCCTCTGAAAGAGCCCTCTCTCAAGGACGGAACAGAGTCCTTTTGTGCGCGCGTGTTTTCATTTGCGGCTCCCTCTGCCGGTAAGACTCCGGTACTGTGCGGTGGCCGAGCGTCACTCATTCCTCCAGCACAAGGCGGATCTTTGTCAGATTGCGTACCGTGCAAACCTGAAGCGGACGGATACTCACATCAATGCCATCTGAGCCAGGAGTGCCAGAGGGGCCTGGAGGACCCGGCAGGCCCTGAGATCCGGGTGGACCCCGCTGGAGAGTAGACAGAAAGGAAAACACATGAAGTCTGTAAAGATTTGATTTATATTAACCTTGTTTAATACATAAACAACATTATATCCCTAGTATTTTATGGATTTGTATTGTTGATCCTAAATACTGAAGCATGCACTTTTTAAATACAGGTATGCACATGTAAAATTATGATACTTGTGTAAAGGTATGCAATCAGGTCTGCTTAAAAATAACAATATTACCTATGTAAAAATGAGTACACCATAGCCAAAACACCGCTTTGGAAGTTTGTGTGGAGAAAAAGGGCAACAAATCTAGATAACATTGAGGTAAGGTTGGATAAAATAAGGTAAAAGTGGAGGAATTGAGGAGGAATGCTGGAGGGAGTGGCCATGAGAGTGGGCCCCACCTGAGCCCCTCATCTTTATACCTCATTCAGGCTCTCACATGATACAAAAATGCGATCCCATTGTAGGTGTTTTCGAAATAAATTAAAAAAAATGCAGTAATCCGTGGCAGAAACAAGTGCAGGACATCCAGAGTGAGCGCAGGGATGAGGATGAGGAGGCGGCTTTCACAGTCTGTAGGCGACTTTCCATCTGTGCACACTGATGTTTGTCTTTCAGAGGCTTCTATGTTTGCTTTAAAAAAAAAGGAAAGGCATGATCTCTGTTTTTAGAAATGCGTGTCCACTTGCCCCCCCCCCCCCCCCCCCCCAAAAAAAAGGGACAGGAACAGGCAAAGAACAAATCCTCGTTCTCGACAATCCTCCGGTCGGAGTTTCTCGGCTTCAAAGAAGTGAGAATCCATTCATCATTAGGCTGATAATCCACAGAGGATAGTCCGGTTTGCTTTGTTTTGCAGAGCAAGAAAAAGATAAAAACATTTCAAAGCTTCTTTTTCTATCATCTTATAAAGATCAATAACCCCACAGATCTGTGTTGCCTTGTTCCTCAATTCCCCTTTACCTCTACCTGCAAACAAGACTCCACAGAACTTACAGCAGCCGAGACCCGCTGACCCCTTCCAGAGGCCCCTCGTCCCTCTCCACCCCTGAGCCGAGCAGGTCCGAACCTTCCCCATCCACTCACCACTTGGGCCAGAGCCAGGCAGAGGGTTTGCACGATGACCCAGGTCTTCAGCAAGGCGGAGAGGGCAGCCATGGTCCCGCTCCTCCGTCCGTCTCTCGTCTGATGGGCAAATCCTCTCTTCTCGCTCCTCTTTGCGCTCCTTTGCTCCTCTCCTCTCTGGCACGGTGCAGAGAGGGGGGAAAAAGTGCTTTCAGAAGGAGAGAGCGGAGAAGGGGGAGAGGGATGGATAGAGAGGTTCAGGAGGGTGGAGAAGGAGTGCAGGGCAGGGCAGAAAAAAAGGGGTGGAATCCTGGCCCCCGGTGCCGGCCCCCATCAAGCAAAAGAAAGACGCACATAGACCTGGGTGTTACAGTACATCAAATGAAAAGTTTCTCTTTTTGCATCAGTTTTGTCAACTCTGGGTTAAGCTCTTGAGACTGTGAAAGTGGAATTCTGAGCAAAGCCTCGCTGCGCAAGAGTCCTCAATCAAAGGCCTTTGATTAACCCTGTATGCTTCCGCGTCTCCTTATGGGAGTTTATTTTTATGCAGCGGGTTTAGTGGCGTACAAAAGAGCTCCGGCGCCTTAAAAAAGTACTTCAAACCCATCGAACCTGTCCACCTTGCGTTAGATTACAACCAAAACATCAATGTAAAAGTACTGTGTGATTGTGAGGTTGAAGGAAAATGCATTTCATTATGCAATTCGACATTTTTCGTGCATTTGTATTTCAGCTTCCTTCACCCCGATAGCGCTAAAATGAAATAATTAAATAAAATGATGGCCTTCAGAAATCACCTGATCACCAGAGTGCACCCTATGCTCTGTTCTGTAAAGGTCTCAGTGTCAGTGACACAACATTATCAGGGAGACCAAGAGAAACACCAGATGTTTAAAGCAGAGCTACATGATAAAGTAAAATGCGACGCTTTAAACATCTCACAGACATTGGAGAAAAAAAAAAGAACGAACCCACCGTCTAAACTGAAACAGACCAGGGATGAAGTTGTAGAGAGGCTTAAAGCAGGGTAGGACTACTTCTGCAAAGCTACCAAGGCAAAGCTCTGAGCTGACAGGGCAAGCAAGGGCAGCATCATTCAGGAAAATAGCCGAGAGGTTCATGCTAACGCTGGAGGAGCTGTAAAGGTCCACAGCTCAGGTGGAACAATCTTTCTAGTCAACTGATACAAGTAGCGATCTCCACAAATTTGAGTTTTATGGAAGAGTGGCAAAAAAAAAAAAAAAAAAAAAAAAAGCCGTTCCTGAGAGGAGTTCAATTTGCTATTTACAATGAGCGGAGTAAACCTTGAAAACAGCAAACTACACAAATAAAAAAATAAAAAAAAAAGCTGCTCCTGTCAGGTGAGAACAAAATTTGAAACTTTTGTTTGTCCAAAACTCTCTGTTGGAAAGCTACACTGAACATACCTATGGTGGCCCTAGCATCATTCAGTGGGAGTGCTTTTCCTCCACAGAGACAAGAAAGCTGGTCAGTCATTGGGAAAATGGATGGGGCTAAATGTTGCGCAATCCTGGAACAAAACCCTGGGAAACACATGAGCCAGGGCTTTAGGCTCATCTTCTAGCTGAAAAATACAGCCAGGGCTACAACGGGATGGTTTAGATCAAATCATGTTCATGTGTCAGACTGGTCAAGTCAAAGTCAAGACATAAGTCCAAATGGGATTCCCAGACACTCTCCATCCAATCTGATAGAGACTGAGCTACAAGAAAATGGGCTCTAAATGTGGAAAGCAGGAAGAGCCTTACACCAAACAGCTGTAATAAGGTGCTCCCATACAAACATTGCTCCCAGGCACTGAGTGCACATGCACGCTACACCTTTTTAGACTTTTGTTGTTAAATATTGAAAACAATGGATCATTTTCACACAAAATCCACCAAAACACATCAGGGTTTGTGGTTGTAAGGTTTAAAAATGTTAAAAAGGTTTGCAATAATCATCTCTGACCAAGAAGTAAAAGATGAGAGAATGTAAAAAAAAAAAAAAAAACACAGATTTTTTGACATCTAGTAGCCACTTTGCACAGAGAAGGATTTATTCCCATAATAACAACTAAGCGAGCATTTGGAAGGCGACTGAACCAAATCCATGAAGCTTTAAAAATGACAGCACAGTGTCCCCTGCCTTACATATCTTGCATTACACCAAATAAACCACATTCGCCTCTGTGTCCACCGGATGGCAGCAAATACCAGTAAACGGATGCTGAACAAACTTGGTTGCCATGGAGGCCTGCGGGGCTATAGTTCGGAGCCAGTTCTTGTATTCAAAGAGAAAGGCACTGATGGAGGCGCTTCAGCAGGTAGACGATCATCCAGTATTTTCACAAGTGTTCCTACATGTTTTAAAAATAAAAACTTTTACAGTTCAAGTTTAAGTTTCACCCAGTTTGAAATAAACACACTAAAATCCCTGTTAAACATATCCATGTTTGGCCAGCAAACATCAGATTGACTTACAGGAAAGGAAGGAAGGGTACAAGGAAGGAAGGAAGGAAGAACACAAGGAATAAGGAAACCTGCAGGGTAGAAATGATTGGAAAACCCAAGAAAAAACAGAATGAAGGCCACAATGAAAAATGGAATAAAGGAAAAAAGGAGCTAAGAAGGACACAACAGAAGATTGAAGGAGGATGGAGAGCACAAGGAATGAAGGAAGGAAAAGACAGGGAAAATGTAAGGAAAGAACACATGGAAGGAAGGAAGGAAGGAAGGGTAGAAGGACCCAATGAAAGACAGTAGAAATATAAAGGAAGGAAGCAAGGAAGGAAGCAAGCAAGGAAGGAAGCAATGACACAAGAAAGAGGGTGTTGCAGGAAACACACAGATAATGAAGAGTCGAGGAACTCAGGGCAGTAGGAAGAATGGAATGCAGGAAGGATGACAAGGAACAAGGAATTGAAGATGAACAAAGGACATAGTAAAGAAATATAGGAATGAACACAAGAAAAGGAAGGGAGAACTCAACTGCAGAAATAAAAAAGGAATGACACAAGGAACAAAGGGTAAAAAGACACAAGAAAGGGCTGAATGAAGGACAAGGAGATGAAAAAATAAGAAAGGGGATGGAAGCCAGATGGCAAAACAGAAGGAAACAAGGAGAAAGGGGACAAAATGGGATAGGGAATAAGGTGTTGAAGTAAACATATTTAGCCATTTATTTTCTATAACTATCCTGATCTAAAAAAAAAAAAATGCTTAAAGCAATTTCCAGACTTTCGCAGAATCTGTAGGAGTCCTGTAATTTAAACAAATAGAAAGAAAAATCATTTAAATTCAATTATACTGAAAATCATTTTAAATCTCAATCTGTTGTTGCATATTTAATGAAGCAACTTCAACCTTTGCTTTCAGTGTAATTTACGTGAGCAGTTGGTTGGTTCGCTCTTGTTTAATTTTCAGTAAATTGCTTGAGTAAATGGAAGCGGAAACACGGTGCAGGCATACTGTGCCTCCGCATATAAAACCCAATTTACCACAGCTGAGAAAATGCCCCGCCATCCTCGTCAAGACAAAAATAGATTTCCACTATAATGACAAGTATTTTCTCTTCGTTTTTTTTTTTTTTTTTTTTTTTGCAGTTCAGCTCATTAGCCTCGTTCATAACGTTGCTGATCATCAGTGGTGGGTAGTAACTGGTTACATTTATTCAGTTACATTTGCTTGAGTAACTTTTTGAGAAAATGTATTTTTAGGAGTACTTTTACTGCACTGTACTCTTTAATTTTACTAGAGTCATATCATCGCTACCCTTACTTGCATAGAATTTATGGCTACACGACGCACTGTGAGCAACTTCATGAATAAATAACTTGTTTTTACCAGAAATACACCAGAGACAAAACCCTAGAGTTTATGTTTAAGCGAGACTTCTTATTTGTACACAAGCTTTGTTATTTTAATGTTATTTTCTGTCTGTTGAGCTCATTGAGCCATTTCGAGGTCGAATGAACATGCAGTAAACAGTAGATATTGTCGTAGGAAATATTGTGTGTAATGTAATGTTAATGTATATACACTATACACACTGTATATACATTACCTGCCAAAGGTAGTCTTTTCAATTTTCATGTTGAAGAAAATAATTATTTAGAAAAGTGTTCCCTTTGTCTTTAGTATATCTTTTGTCTTTAAAATACCAGAATTTGCACATAACCTTTGTTTTTTGTCTGTCCGATTACATCATCTTTAAATATTAAATTATAGTCTGTTATGATTAGTTAATCAATACTTGAGTGGCCTTCTTACTGAATCCTTTTTTTACTCTTGAGTAATTTCTTGGCTGGCAACTTTTTACTGTTAATTGAGTAAAAACATGTTGAAGTAGTGCTACTCTTGCTTAGGTAAAAGTTTTGGCCAAACTGCTGATCATACATCAAAAAACTGGTGCATGGGGAGATCATATCTATAAGAAGTCCAGCAAATCCTCATTTTGCTATAAGACACAGCAGCATGTAATTATAGTGTTTTTTTTTTGGTTCAGTGTGTTCCAAACTGGGACGTGTTTGCCTCCATGGCATTTCTCCAACTTGTTGAGGTTAAAAAGTGTCAACTCAGCTCATCTGTTATGAGGAACAAATACAATAATCTTGAACGTTTACGAGTCGCTTCCTTTGAGCCGTTGAAAATTACAACATCCAGGAAACGCATGGCTTGGATTACGATAATTGTATGAGACACATAGCCACTGATCAAACAGAAGCACTGGATGGAAAGGAGCTAAAGAGTTATGTTCAGAAATGTTTAAACATATATTTTTTTACAAAAGTATTCTTTCTATGTAAACCTGAGGGGTCTTGTGTGCTTATCTTCATGGACGGATTGTATCTGAAGTAATGCCAGTAAAATGAAGAATATCAGTAATTTCAAGGAGATGAAAGAGGATGCAGTAAAAAAAGACTGAAACAAGTGACCACACGATATCTGGTCTTTATACAACACGACAGACACGGAGTGTCTAATATTTAAGCTTTGTAAAACAAACACGCGAGACCTGATAGCAGAGGTTATCAACAGAAATCTGGTTCTGTCACAGCTCAGACACAGTGAGTCAGAGTCTGCACACGTCAGAAAAGAATCCAGAGTCTAAATTAGCGCTTTAGGTTAAACGTTCGCTAAAAAGCACGGGAGCTGAAATGGTACAAGGAGGTCAGTTCAAACAAAGTTAAATGATCCAATGGTGTGATGTCCCGCCATGAAAATCCAATGTGAATGCACAGTTTGAGTAGTAAAGCGTGACAGCGTGCGCTGACATGGGAATCTTTTCTAACACACAACACAAGCTAAAAGGATTTTATCTGTGGTTTCACCAAACAGAAACACATATCAACAGTTCAAATGTGAAGTAGAGAAAAAGCCCAAGCTAATCCAAACACACTACAAGAAGCTAGGTGTACTTCTCTGTATTCTATGGTCGCTAACTTGCCTGATGGAACAATGTAAACCACTCTAGCTATTGCATACGAAAAACAAAAGGTTATGATTACAGGGTAGAAAGATGGCTACAGCCAGGTGCGCCATACTTGGTGTAGTTCTAGTAGTAAACAGTAGGTGTCGCTACTGCGAAAATAGCGACACCCCTGAGATGGCACCAAAGGATTTGATTTTAGTAAATCATTTCTACTTTTACGTGGTTTCTAAAGCTTATGTAATGTTTGCAAACATTGTATGCTGCGGATCTTTGCAGGTATTCCTGTAAGGCCTGTCTTCTTCTGTTATTCAGTATTCAGCTGTTAGCAATAAAGCAACATTTACAGGTAATTACAGTAGTCTGTTTAGGGTTTCTGAAACAAAATATCTCTTTTATTAAGCACAAAATGACAGACCTACAGAAGACAGACAAAGGGTTGAGAAAGAAGAATTTTTTTATTATTAAGAGGTTAGTACATAGTAAAAAAAATACTGCACTGAATTATTTAGTTTTCCTTTGAGAAGACCCAGACCCGCTATTACGCCATGGTTTAACATTTAATGCTAAGATGACAGGTAGCTGGGCTGCTTGCCTTTGCAAACAAAAATTACATGAGGTTCAAAATATCATTCAAGCTAGTTTCAGACTTCCTGAACCAAGGAGCAAATATGAAACAGTCTTCCAAGCAGCACTCTCTGCTACATACTCAGCCTGGCTACCTGTGCTGTTCTGTTTGTGTGTGTGTGTGTGTTTTATCTTAAGGCTGCCCCACTGTGCCAGTTCTTTTTTTTTCTTTTCTTTTTTTTTTTTTACATCAAAATCTTCAGCACAGAATTATAAACGCGTGGCAAGAAGAGTGCAAAGCAGGTGCTGCGAACTTCAGAGATGCGAAGAGATCAAATGCGTGAAAACGCATCTGTATTCAAGAGCCTGCCGCGCTCTCCTTCTCCGGGGTAAAAACTGAAGAATCCTCGACCAGTTGTTGCCTTCCTCATTACAAACGAATCCCAAGCCTCCCCGAGAAAACTTTGAAAGCAGACAAGCAAAACACCGGCCACTCCCGATTCTCTGCGGAGCATGATTTAACTTCTATCTTCTCCAAACACAGCTGATCGCAGCTCTCCTGCTCCAGCAGCAGTGAGCATGCTTGTCATACCCCCCCCCCCCCCCCACCCTTCCCCTGAGCTATAGAGGGACCTAAAAAAAACGACCTATAGTCATCCCCATCTCCATCCAATATATAATTGTCTGGCCACAGTGCAGCTGCACAGATCAGAGCAAAGCCAGGGCAAACCGTATACACCCACCCACAATAAAGGCACGGCTCATACATTTATGTTGGGCCTAATTGAATTAAATGAATGGCAGGGGAGGTTTTGGTTCTGCACAGGCGTCCTGAGAACAATCTGTTTGTTCCGCTCTAATAAGACACCGGAGAGAAGAGGGGGGAGAATGGGAGACATCATCGGGAGGACGCAGACCAAACATGCACACACACAACACACACACACACACACTGTGTGATGATGACAGACGGGGTAAATATTATTCTTGAGTGCAGGTGCGAGGAGTAGCAGTGGAGCAATAACAGAAGGGGGTCTTTGAGGACTTGCGGTTGGAGCCCAGAACGCCAGAGCCTGCAACGTTTCTACCCTTTCACTGGAAAAAAAAAAAAAAAAAAAGGAGAAAAAAAAAATACGAAGGAGGAGGAGAGGAGAGGGACAGGGTGATCCTCTGACAGGCTGATCTTAAACACAGACAGTTTAACTGGGATAAAACATATTCATTAGACTTTTTTTTTTTTTAGTGGTTGTTCTCTATGTGTGGAAAATCTCAGCCCGGATCATGTTGCCAACAGCCAGGACGTGTCAAATTATTTAGGAATTCATCCGTACGAAGGGATTTTGAGGCAGGAGAACACTGCAAAAAGGGAACTAGAAGTAAGTTATATATTTTTTTTTATTAAATGAGAGTATGAATTTGAGCAGATAAATAAGATTATATGCCAATGGAGTTAGTGTTTTGACCCTAACATAAAATATTAGATATGCCGCGCTTGAAATAAGATGATGGAGATGAGTTGTTCCTAAAATCTTAATCCATTGGCAGACCATTTAAACTTGCGTCTCAAATCAAGGACACATTTTACTTACTTTTAGTCCCTTTTTTGCAGCACAGCATAAATACGTCTTTTTTAACATTTGGTCATGTTGCAATGTGGAAACACAATGAAATTCATTGTGATTATGTCTGATAAAACCATTCCAATCAGCATATAATCGGGAAGTGGAACAAAAAGGATACGTGGTTTGAACTAATCTGAAAGGCTCAGTAATTACTAGAAGCCTGTTTCTGTTTCCCTGCAGATACTTTGTGGCTCCTTGGGGGTCTGTGTCTGTAAGCTTTGCACATCTGATGACAGGAATTCAATGTCGTTCTGTGCTGAGCAGATCAGGCTCAGTTAGGCTCATTTCAGAGCACCTGTGACCACCAGTAACGGAGTGTTGCCACAGATTCTCAATAGATTTCAGGTCTGGACTTTGACTAAAGGTCAGTTTTGATTTCATCTTACCGAAGCACCTTATTTCATGTTTTCATTGTGTGCCCTACATAGCTTAAACTTGACTTTAAATTGGGCTTCTTTTGGTTTTATTTTAACAGCTTTCTTCTTTCCACTCCTCCATTAGGCCAGCTTTGAATCTCTGCAGCTCCTCCCGAGTTACCATGGTTGCTTCATGGTTGCTTCTCTGATTAATTCCCTCCTGGTCTCTGGCCTGCTAGATTAGGGTCATGTCTTGGCAGCTTTGCAGGAATGTGTCTAGTCCTTCTTCAAGCTTCTCCAAAACTTCATCCCAGACCTATTTTATGACCTTTATGATGCTGTTTGTTCTCTTGCTCTCTAACAAACTCTAAATGACTGGATATACACCGCTAATTAATTACACACATCTCTTCTGACTTCTGAGGCCAGTTGATTGAATATACATTTTAAGGCTGATGAAGTTTAGACAAAAGTTCAAGCTGGAAGACTCCCCCCGGTGCACCTGTTTCCACAGATCACCTCGCGGCGTGTCTGTGCGCCAGCCAATCTGCATCAAGTCCTCATCCTATCATCCCACAAGACTCTGCTTATAAGGCTCTCCACCCACAGATTCTCCTGCTCTTCAGGTGAGCTTCAACCCTCCTCCACCCCATCTCCTCCTTCGCACACACAAGCTTCACCTGACTCCTTCTCTCCTCTGGCCTCCACCACCCATGTCCAGACCCTGGGGGTGAGACTTCACTAATCCTAATCCTAAAATGAACATTCAATCTCATACACATTTGCAGCTTCCACGTCTTCTGCCGGGGTCCAAGCACCACATAACTTGTCTAATCTATGTCAATCAATCTCTCTAATTGCCTCTATTTCTCTTTGTGAGTCTCTCCAGATTAAATTGGAGTAAGTGCTGAAACAAAATAAGTGCCACAGCTTTTGTGTACCATGCATCCTTTGACACTAGTTGTGTTGGTCTAACCCAAAAAAAAAAAATATATAGAAGATTGTGATTACAACTAAATGAAGAAAATTCAAGAAACTCCATGTTCGTTGTGGGTATGTATTGTTTTCGTTCTACTAGCATCGTCTTGTTATTTTCCTTCTCCAGGTCCTGAAAAGCAGTGCCGACCTGGCATGTAGCTCAGGGGAATGCTGTGTACCGGACAAGACCCCGATGCACTGTGTGAACCGGTCAGGAGTCACAGGTCGACAAAGTGATGACAGCTGTGGACATTTAAGCACACACACACACACACACACACACACACACACACACACACACACACACACACACACACACACACAGATCGCTTAGCAGCTGATCACCCTACCCTGAGCTTGGTGAGGGGTTTCTAGGCAACAAAGCAACAGCACATAACACATAAGAGAGCTGAGACCCAGAACTCTGCCTCAGCACCACTAAACACAAGGAATCAAAGATCGCCCCACGCTGCACGCTGTTTTCAATGCTTTAATATGCTTACATTGGCGAATGGATGTAAATTATTACAGTATGCCATTATTATTGTAACCAGATATCACGCCTGTTTCATCCACCTGTTTTCTTTGCCTCCTGGTAAGAGGATTTAAGCTTTTGGGTAATGAATTGCTTTTCTTGAACTAAAACATTTTGGCAGAAGCATGCTGGCTTGTAGAGGTGGTCTGCCAGAGATGAAGGAGTGTTTTAATCATGTCAGGGATACTTTCTTCTTAATTCGAGGGTTTCAAACAAAATTAACCATTAACAGCACATCACAAGTTGTGACAATATGCGTGTTGTACAATTATACTTAATGACACTATGTTGAAGTTTTTTTTTTTTGTTTAAGGATTGTTATGACACATTTGTTGCTTGCCTCAAACAACAAAAGTGGCTCGACCAACAATAGTAAAAGATTTTGAGAGGTGTGAAGGGAATGAGCCTTTTTGCCAGCGCCCCGTTTTATTTGGCAGAAAGACTAAAAGCAGGAGGAAGCAGCTAGACTGGCTGTGTCCCATTATCAACTAGGGGACACTTTAAAGATTAGTTTACACATTTTAAAGGAGCTGGAACTATAATGGAAAAATTATCTTAACCTTGACAGTGACTTGCAAAAATATTCACACCCCTTGAACATTTTCACATGTTCTTACATTGTGGCCTAAAACTTCACCATACTTTATTTATGTGGTAGACCAGCACAAAGCAGAGTGTAATTATGAAGTGGAAAAAGGGGACATCAGGCAAAATCTTAAATGTTGCCTGATGCCTATGCAATCCATCCCTCCAGAGCCAAAAGTTGGCAGCGTCACCTTTCACGGTGATTTCAGCCGCAAGGCTTCTGGGATGTGCAAATTGTAACTCTGGATGCATCTTTAGGGTGGTTGCGCTGCCAAAAGGTGAACCTCTAACCAACTCCCACTACAGTATTTCTCTGTATTTAGCTCATTCGTCATTCCAATAAACAGTTTCCATGAAAAAGTTCCATTTGGGTCTCATCTGATCAGAACCCCTTCTTCTACATTCCCCTACATGGCTTGTGGCCATTAAAAGGAACTTATTTTTTCTTCAACCACGCCTTTTATTCCTGCCACTCATCCAGGACTTGGGGCGGGCCACGGGCGACTGATACTAGTCCTGGTTCTGATGGCAGATTCTCCCTCCTGCACTCTGGATCTCTATAGCTTCTCCACTGATCTTTAGGTTGCTTCTCTGATTAATGTGCTCCTTGCTCAACCTGTCAGTTCAGGAGAACCATCACATCTCCGTAGACTTGCAGTCAAGCAACATCCCTTTCATTTATAGACAAGGAATTGGACATAAGATGTATAAAACTGTAAACTTCTCCACAACTTTATCCCTGAAATGTTTGTTGTCTTTCTTGGTCTTCATGATTCTATCTGTTCTGCAATGTTCTTTAACAAACATCTTTGAATGACATACAGGTGCTTTCTATCAGAGTAATGGGGACTGACCTGAAAGGTGAGCATCACATTTTTTTTTGTAAAAAGAATATAACGTATATTCATGTGTCATATCATGTATGATTTTCTTTCCAGCGCACAACAATGTGCTGCTTTGCATTGATGTATTACAGGGCAACCTTTTTTTTATCAAAAGAGGCATTTTGGCCCATCTGCCACCCAAGAAAAAAAGAAAGCACAGCTTCTAATCTGTTAAAAGTTTGAATTTTGTTTTTATTTTGCCTATTGCAAATACCAAATACCAAAAACAGAAGTGCAGTGTGAATATGTGGGCCTATATAAAAATAAATGATGCAGGACCTTTTGAGTCCCTTCCTTACTTGTGTAAAAATAAACATAGCTAGCTTTAACATTAAAACATATATTGGCAGCCTAGCAGTTTAAAAAAAAAAGTAATCACAAAATTAGGAAAGTTTTTCGACGAGTCCATTTCAGTGTGCTCTCATCCCCTTCGGGTCACCTTCTTTGCCAGCAATCAACAGAAGTGCCTGAACATACGATAAAAAAATACATCATTCATTTTTTATTTGAAAAGTAAAAGTCCATTAAACACAAGAGTTCTCTCCTCTTTGACGTGACTTCTGTTTCTGAAGCTTGTGCCACTCTTTATCGAGAGTTGCCTTCTGGTGAGTGAGTTCTTCAAGATCGCTTGTCTGGGTTTTAAAACGTAACAAGTCTATGTCGTCCACTTCAATTTCAATGCCGGGTTCACTCATCTCTGTGAGTGCAGATATGTTCCACAGGGTTGGGTCAGTGTCCAGTAGTCATGTCCTTGACGGTCTTTGTTTTTGGGCTTTTCTCCACTCTGCTCAGTCACCTCCCCGTTACCACTAACCATCTCAATCAGCTTCACCAGCCGCTGCTGCCAATTAGTCTCAACAAACTATCACTCTGCCTATATTTACCTGCCTCATCCAACCACTCTCCGCCAGAACGTCTTGCCTTGCCGCGCCGCCTATATGTGTTGTTCCCCAGTGTTCTCCACACTAAGCCAACCTGAACTCAAGTTTGATCTGCTTCATCAGTTCTGCAGTCTTTGCCATTGGGAAGTACATTATGAGTTTTATGGAACATTTAGGGAAGCATCAGAGCCCAAGAAAGGGGTTTTAATTCAATCCAAAAAACATAATTGGATAAAGCATGCAAAAATCAAGATCTTGGGCCCATAACAGGGGTCAGAATGACAAAACTCCACTAAAATACTAAGAATAAAAAAAAAAAAACATTGACAAACAAAACTTACTCAAACAAGCATACCTACTACATGAAACAGAGGGAACACTTTAAATAGTCACTCATCAGTCTAGAAAGACACAAAAAGTGGTCAAACACAAAAACTTAACTCAAACTAACATAAGAAAATTCTAGTCAAACTCAAATCAGGTCTCCACATGAGCTTTCTCCACCTCTTTCCCACCTCTTTGTTCAGCTAAATGACTGCAGCAGCCTGCCATGGAGGTAACTTGAAAAACAAGAGTTAAATCAAAATATACACACATAAGTGTGCACATAATGTAACACAATATAGGTTTATGTGTTATATTATGGCATAACTTAATTAATTCTAAACCAAAACTAATTCTTTATTAATCTTTATTTATATTTAAAGAAAGCAAGATACAAGTGTGGTGAAATGTGTAAAGCTCTATTGTAGCAGTGGGATATCTGTGTGAATGTAACTGTAGCCATCCAAAACAAATACTTAGGCCACAAGCTGTACTTTGGCCACTATAACTGAGCAATTATTAAAAAATAAACTTTTCAGTAGGACTGTAAACTGTTCTCCAGAGTAGAAATATTTTCATTTATTCAAAGCAAAATAAATTAAAATGAAATCACGAGAAAATTTGACAAATATGCCCTAGCATATTCATTGAGTGAAGTAAATATTTCTGAACACAAAAAAGTGTGTCTGCCGCCAAAAAATATGCTTCTTTGGAATAAAAACTCCTCCTTCATTAGGTTTTGTGCAATAGGTGCCCAATAGCTTATGTCTTTAAAACAATAAAGAAAGCTGGTGGATTAGCGCAGGCAGTCGGAGTTCCCAAAGTTGCCAAGTTGGCTGAATGACAAACTAGCTTAATAATAACCTTTAACAAGCAACACCAAGGAAACTGAATCTCCGCTTGTTTTTCCCGTCTACAAACTACTCCTAAAACTGCACTTTCAGCTAACGCACCCAATAAGTTAGAAATGTAGAGCTGTAAAAGTTTCATAAACCTCAAAACAAAGTGATTGTGTTGAGCCCTTTCTTTTAGGTTGCCCCTGTGTTATATTCATGCACCTTAGTATTTTGAGTATTTATAATAGTTTTCAAAGTTGTGAAAATGTGTTTGATTTTGGCATAAAATACCCTACCTACAGTGACATAAAGTACCTGCAGAAATCAGTACTGTGTTGCAGGCGTTTGTGAGATGGTGAGTCATCTATGAGGTGAGGTAAAGGTAAATCATTAGTCTTTGGGTGTGCACTTTAAAAAAAAAAAGCTAGTGGTAAATACACATAAAGAGGCTGAGTTTGTCTACAGCTGTTCACTGCCAACATGCCTGAGTGATCACATTGTGCGATTGTATTGCGACCCTCCTCTTTTCTAAACGCTAAGTTGTTTTCCTGCACAAACTTTACCGAAGGCCTGAAGAAAACCACCCAGTCACCTGAGCGAACAGAGGAAAGAAAGGAAAGAAAAGGAAAAAAAAAAAAAAAGAACACAGGTTTTACATTGCATATTCACGCCTCGTCTTCGTGGGTGCTGTAACTTTCACTCACATTTCCTCTGGCTGCTTTATGACGAACTCGTCACAAGTTCAAAAACAAACTCCACAGATTGACGTTTTTCTGCGTCTGCTGCCGGCATCTGATGCTGCAGCAACAGTTGCATCAGCGTGCTGATGCCAAAGGACACATTGAGCATATCACAGAGATGACAGGTGCTTTGGCAGGAAGCAGTATTTGATGCCTTGGGAAAGAGAGCAGGTTGCACACAGAGGGGTGCATTTTGTCATCCTAATCAACTGGTGCATCTTGCTTTAAAGTTAATATAAAATATTGATGCATCTTCTCTTCTGATACAGCAAAGCTGTGTAAAGGTGTTTGAATCACCTGATAAATAATGCACAAATGGGCCAGGTTGTGTTATGGTGAAATTAGTGCTTTCATGTGGTGGAGCAATGCATCATTTCTCAAGAAGATTTAAAGACTATGACCAGCAGGGCTGAAATCAAAAACCTTGTTTCTTCAGGGGATTTTCCCCTTTTAAATCCATGTTTTGAACACTTCTAACATTTATGTTTTTCTCAAATACCATGTTGAATGTAAAAAAAAAACAGGTTTACACAGATATATTTAAAAAGCAAAAAAAAAAAAAAATTTGCAAATGTAATTTATACAAAAGCTAAAGCGTCATTTATACAAATTTCTGTATTTGGGATGTGGTGTGTGGAATAAAGAGAGAATGCCCAATAATTGTTCCACACTTCCAGTTAAAACTTTGGACTCACCTTTGTCCTGACTCACCTTTGTCGCCTGAAATGGTTTTACAAATGTCTTGAAGGATTTCCCAGAGATAATAATATAAATAAAGACAAACCATTAAATGAAGGTGAGTCTAAACCTTTGACTGGTAGTGTATTTTATTGCCATTTTTCTTCTTCAATAAATTGAACAAGGAACTGTTTGTCTGCAAGTTGTTGGCAAATATTAAAGGTTAGATTAGTATAAACAAATTGGATTGGGTAGATCCATGCTTTTATGTTGTTTACATCAGTCTGACCGTACCATCAGAACCATGCTGCTGATTTGTACCAAATGCGAGTTTATGTACCTAACAGTGTTTTGTTGTGTGAACTGTAGCGTTTGTTCCCTCTTCTTAGCTGACAGGAGAGGCATTCGGTAATGTCTTCTGATGCCCATCTGGTTCGAGGTTCGGCTTGTTGTTTGTTCAGAGATGGTTTTTTTACATTGATTTACCATAACCAACAAGGCCCTTTTGTCTACATAGCTGCCACTCACAGAATATTTTTTTTCTTTTTTTAAGCATTCTCTATAAACCTGAGAGACAGTTGGGTGAGATCGGCACTTTCTGAAATTCTGAGACAAGCTCAACAACAATGCCATGGTCAAAATCACTTAAATGCACTTTTCTTCCCCATTCTGAGGCTCAGTGTGAACTTCAGCAAGTTGTCTTCACCCTGTATTGATGTCTGAATGCGTTGAATGGCTCATTTTTTTTGACTGATTTGCTGTTTGTACTATTTTTAACTCTCAAATGAAGCAAACAAGAGGACTACAGTAATGCAGTTATTAATTTTAGCGCGGTGTTGGAGAAGAGAATTTTGAAATTTACGTCCGACCTTGACTGGTTTTACAAATATGTGACTCATTCGCTGCCTGGATGCAAAGTTGTGAATGTCTCAAGCGCTGACTGCTGCTAGGGGGACTGCTGTGAGTGCTTCAGCATTTTCTAGGCACTTCTATGCACAAAAACGAGAAATATATTGGTGTTTTTTGTCTTTTCGTCTTGATGGTGAGCACACCGTGGTGAAAATAATTAAAAGACAATTCCTAAGTACATAAAAAAGCCTGAACAAAAGAAAAACGTCAACTATTGTTCATCAATAAGAGTCGATGACTTGCTGATTACTACCATCAAGATAGACAAAAATCACAATTTCCTAAACTGCAAACCAGTGAAAATCAGCTGTTGCGGCTCTATTTATTGACAATATTGTGTTGAAGAGCACAATGACTTGAGCTGTTTCACATTTAGCTCTGAAAGACAGGCATCTCAGTCCAGGAGTGGCTTAGATGCATTCCCATGTGTTGTCATTGTGGAGATAATGAGGTAGAAATGCACATTTCCATGTTTTCATCAGAGGAACAGGAGACACTGATATAAATAGAACGTTAAAATATGCTAGAGCTGCTGTGGGCATGAAATCAATTTTATGAGCACTTCCATTTAAACATATAATGGACTCCTGCAACAAAAAAAATAACCTTACAAAAAATGTTGTTGTTAAAAAGAAAAGGTGTAGTATAATTACTGTATTAAATCTGGATTGCATGTGCACATGGATTGTTAACAATAACATAATTAAACTGAAAGGGAACTACAATTAAATGTTATGTTTACTGTGAATTTCCAACAGCAGCCATGAATCGGACGAAGCAAAGCATAACAAAGGAGTGTTATTATTTCTAATAACAAACACAACCTCTAATCCACATTCAGTTTTTTTTTTTGTTCATATGTTGTCATGAACAAAAAAAACTCAGATGATCCACATAATTACTTGATTTGCTCATAGAGATGAGTGGAATATAGGATTGGGTTACATTTGGAGGACACAGACAAGTAAACGCATAAAACACATCTGTAGAATATCATATAGTAGCAAACACTTAAACGAAATGTCATTTGACACTGATGATGTCAAATCTTTGGTCAGATGAAGGTGAATGATTGTCATGATGATGGGAGGTAAGCTGTTGTCACTTATATTGGTGCATAAGCAGAAGGAGGATTTGCCCAAGAAACCAAGAAAAACTCATTAGCCTGTAACGTCAGTCCACTTGCCTCTAGGGTAGCCAACTGCTGCCACTGATGGGATTTAGTGGTCTCACCTACTTTAATGGCATCAAAATTGGTTAAAGTGTTGTTAGAGCCTCTCAAATAAT